>NW_020200676.1:0-8220 GCF_001531365.2 Cynara cardunculus var. scolymus | reverse complement strand
AGCTCAACAATTTCAAGAACTTAGATTTTTAACACAAAATCAATATCTCTAAATAAATTCCAGAAAAGGAAACAAAACAAATATGAATTTTGATTCCAGCAAGCTAACATGTCGGGAAATCTTATTCAAAGATGCATGTAAGATTCAATCATCCAAGAATATGATCGGACCTCACATGCAAGAACTCTCTTCTTCTTTCCTAGGGACTAAAGAATCTTGGGTCACAGATTATCATCCCAACGAAGACACATGCAGGTCTTTGATGAATAATCTCTCCTCTTTAAATCCTATAAATCTTACTTAAAGAATCGGTAGGGAAAAGGATAACGAGTTTCGAACAACTAAAGAGAATAAACAGCTTTTTAAAACATATCTTTTCTTGGTCGAATGATATGAACAAATCTCAAGAACAGCAGAAATCTTCGAGCTTTGCAAGGAGATGGAATCGGTTGGAAGGTGATGAATGATAGAGTGAGATAAACGAAATGGCTGGAAATTTTGACGAATGAAGAATTTTCAAAAGAGAAGGGGGTATTTATATGGGGCTTCAAGAGAAGAAATGGGCTGACTCTAAAGGCCCAAGCCCAAGAAGGCTTTTATTTACTAAATATAAGGCCCCAATAAATACAACAAACAAAACAATTTTGACAAAAGATTTTTTATTTTTTTTAAAACTCCACTCTTTCAAAATAATAATAGGCAAACAAATATAAAAGATTGGAACTTAGGAAATTTGGATTTTAAGAAGAACGTGACGAAAATAACAGCTTTATTTTTATGTGAAATATTTCAAGATTATTTGGCATTGCACGAACTAACTTGGTTAGCTACCGTCGAAACATGATCTAATCAGACTAATTAAACAAGACGATCTCTGGTCATCGAGGCTAAATCCTAAAAAGACTTAGTTTTCAATYAGGATCCTGAAATAAAGTACTAACCTGAAATCCCACAATGCAGAGTTGTCACAGTCTCCCCAATCCAGAAAAATTTCATCCCGAAATTTATTCGTAAAAATCCAAATCATGATTAGCTTGAGAACAGGTGGGCATACTTGTTTTTCATGGAGTCTTCCCTTTCCCACATGTACTCCGGTCCATGCCTTGAGTTCCAATGAACTTTTACTATGGGGATCCTGTTACGCTTCAACTGCTTAACTTCCCTATCCATGATCCTGAAATAAAGTACTAACCTGAAATCCCACAATGCAGAGTTGTCACACGTATGTTCATTCAGGAGATAGCCGTGCCATTGACCCCATTGACTCGGAAGAACGTCAAATTTCAGTGGGATAACGAACAACAAAAGGCTTTCCAACTATTAAAAGATCATCTCTGTAGTGCGCCGATGTTGACCTTACCAGACGGATTAGAAGATTTAGTGGTATATAGTGACGCCTCAAAACTAGGATTGGGATGTGTTTTGATGCAAAGAGGAAAGGTGATTTCTTATGCAACAAGACAACTGAAGGATCATGAAAAGTAGTATCCAACTCATGATTTGGAATTAGCTGCGGTGGTGTTTGCTTTAAAAATCTGGAGGCATTATCTTCTGGGGACAAAGTGCCAGATTTATACTGATCATAAGAGTCTGCAACATTTGTTCAACCAGAAAGAACTTGTTAGGACTGAAAATCGGTATTAAATTGTATTCGTCTTGAAAGTTAAATATTGTCTATAATTGTAAAAGTCATCGTGTTTGACTTTTCTTAGATAGGTTTGAGTTTGACTATGTTTAGAAGTTTGACCCTATAAATAGGGTGATGTCTTTGTAATTTGGTAAGAGAGCTTTATTGTAAAATCACATTATGTAATAAGAGAGTTGACCACATTTGAAGATTGTTGACTTTCTCTCTCTATTCTCATCTCATATGTGTTCTTGAATGTTTACAAATCTGCCATTGATTCATAGAAGAATGCTTGAAGATTGATCGTAGGGACACACACTTGGTATCAAAGCAGAGTGTGCAAGAAATCATGGAAAGAAATCATATTTTGAAGAAATTTTCAAAGATTATTTTCTGAATTTTTTTTTGTTCTTCGTGTTCTTGTTTTTCTTTAAGTTTGATCCGAATTTTTTTGGAAAATTGTGTGCTTTCGTGTTAAACAGGATCATTTTGTGCGTAATCTTGCTGTGAATCTTTGTTTTACACAATGATTTACATTTTAATCATCTGTTTTTCAAGTTTTGATCGTTTTTGTGAATTTTTTAAAAAAATTTCGTGTTCTTAAATTTTTTTAGTTCCAGTGGTTTTGATCGATTTTTTCGTAATTTTTTTTGTTTTTTGTGTTTTTGATAGTTTATGATCTGATTTTGAATTTTAGATTGAATAAATTGTGTTAAATCGCTCAAAATTCAAAGCCCATCAATCTAAATCGCTTAAGATTATATTTTAAGGCTAAATCACTCAATATTATAATCTCAGCCCATTTTGGATTAAGCCCAACAGACTTGGTATATGTTTATGTCATTTTGATCAGGTTCTTCATATTGCAAGTTTCTTGTATGATCCAAAGGTAAGCGATATTCAAATCACAGTCTTCTCCTCATTGCTTTCTATTAATTTGTAAGTTCATCCGATTTAAATCATGAGGTAAGTGATATTCAGACTGTCTTGATCGGATTAGAGAGTTATCCACACACAGCTTGAGCGGATTTCTTTAAATCGCTGAATTAATCATCCAATTCATGACCGGATAAGTGTCCGGATTCGCACAACTCTTGACCGGATTAGTGACCGGATTCGATTAACCCTTGAGCGAACTAGTGAACGGATTAGGACTTAGAGATTTGAGCGGATTTTTGAGTGATTTAGTGATTTGTGTTGAGCGATTAACTGTTAGTTGTGAGTGATTTAATCCATGTGTGTGAGCGATTTAAAGACTAAGCAGTGAGTGTTTTATCTTGTGTTTTTGAGCGATTATCACTAGTGGTTTGAGCGGACATCTAAATCGCTCATTTGGGTAGATAAAATTCTTCGTACTGTGTTGCTTGCATCTGGATTAAAATCAGTTGATTAAAATCGTAGATAAAGGTCTCGTTTGATTCTAGTTGATTTGATGTTGAATCGTATAAGTAAAATCAGTTAGTGTGTTGTAAAGTTTTATGTGATTACACTGTGTTTGAATGTTCAATTTTGCAGGTTCATTCGTTGATATGCAGTTTGAACACAATTATGTTTTGCAGGTTGAGAACATAAGCTATGTACTTTGAGTGGACAGTGAGAAGATTTTCAATTAATTTTTTGAGCGATTTATAGAATGTCTTGAGCTGAGTGGATTAGAGACTGTTAAGCTTGAGCAGTTTAGGCTGGTTCTTAAATGATTTACAGCCTCATTGTGAGTGATGTACAGCTTCATTATGAGCGATTTAAGACCATGCTTTGACCGGATTAGAACAGTTTAGTGGTGGTGTGATTTAGAGACTGTTTAGTGAGCATATTTTAGACTGGTTAGTGAGCAGTTTAGAATCTGTTTGTTGAGTAGTTTAGACTATTTGTTCATTGCTCACTGAACCTGTTTCTTGTTTTATCACACAGAGAAGAGTAGAGGAATTACATTTGCTGGTTGTGACTTGGTTGTGTTTGAAATTTGTTCATCAATTCAATAGTTCAACTGGGTTTCATTGTTTCATTTCATCATTTTTTAGCAATGTACAGCAGAGATTCTGTGATTGTGTAACACTTGCTGTTTGATTTTTGAAGTTTTGGATCATCTTGACAGCTTTTATCAGCTACCCAGGTACATTGGTTTGACGTTGCAACTTTAGAAAGGGTTACTGTTTTTACAAGCTGCACAAGTACATTGTTTTTACAAGTTGTTTACCTGATGCAATCTTGTAACCAGGCGATTTAGTACAGGTTCAAGCTTAATCATTTGAGTTGCACTGTGTAAACGTCTCTCATCTTTTTCTCCTGGATTAACAAAGAAATTTGGTTCGCTGACTGATTTGATTTTGGCATATTGTGTTTTGACAGTCATCTCTATTTTGGCTTATCTGGTTTATGGTAAATCAACTAAATTGCTCCACATCATCCGGATTGAATACCAAAATTCAACAATGGCCACTTCACTAATCTTTCTTTGATTCCAAGTCAGAAAGCTTTGAGTGGAGACTGATACAGGATTGAATTTTGTTTTGAGGTTCATCATACAAAACAACAGCTGATTTAGCTATTTTCTTACAACAGCTGACTGGTTTTCACCAGGAATCACCAACATTTGATAAAGAATTTTCTCTCAAACTAGCAGTAGTATCTGGTTATTTTCTTTTTGTACTTCACTATTCATTTCTGTTATGTTTGATGCATCTGGAATGGCTTTTACATCAGCTGTTGGAATAGTACTGTGTGTTTCTTGATCTGTGTTGAGACTCTTGAGTAGTGTCCTGGTGTGATAATTTTTTTTAAGAAAGAATTATCAAGTCCAATTTTGGTCTTTTTATAGCAGATGACAGATGCAAAGATAATGTCATTTGTATTCTGTTTTTGATTTCATGTGTTGCTGTAAGTACAAGATTGACAGCATACAAAGTGAAAAGCAAAGGGATATTGAAGCTAGAACCAGATTCATTTTTTTAAGTTGCTGATATACATAAAAACAGTGGCCTGAGCTCATTGATTCACTTTTGTGAAGACTGTGAAGACTGACTGTGCTAAATCACTCAATTTTCTGTGTTAATATTTGTCTGCTGTTTGAACTTGCTCTTGAGGTTGTGCTGTTTGAACTACTGTATTCTGTCTAGAATATGTAGTGATATTGAATCTGTTGGTGTAGAGATTTCTTGAGTTTATTTTTTTGTTTTATTTAGATTTTAATTTTGGATCATAGTTTGTCTGTTTTTGTCTTTGTTTTAACTAGTTGAGAATCGTTGAACTATTTTCCGTCACGTAAACTGTTTTTCATCAGTTTTAACTGTCTTTAACTGTTTGTTAGCTCTCATATTTCATTTAATGTAAAAGTATGAAAAAGTATTACTGCAAGTGTTGACAGAAGGGTTCTACCACAGAGGACCAACAATAGAAGATATACAAAAGCGTACAAATCAAGAATGACAGAACCTCTATTGTCTGTCACAGAGGTTCTGGAAACTGATCCTCTGGAATCAAGTGCTTACAAGTCATATCCAGCAGAGCCTCTGGGATGGCTCACAGAGGGTCTGCAGTTTATCTTCTGTGAAGAACCACTTCTCACTGCTTTACTTAGGTTTGTTAGCTGCTCGTGCTTATCACGTGACTATGTTTGTAATCTGCTTAATTTGAACAGCTTAGATCATTTCACTTGTCTAGGTCATGTCAGAAAAGCCGTTAGGAACTAGTATAAATAGCAGCTTAGGCCTTTGTAATTCGGTGTGCTTCCGTATTGTAATTGTCAATATTTTCAATAGAATTGAAAATCATTTGAAGCTATTCTCTCGTGTTCTTCATTCATCATCTGTGTGTTCTTGATTGATTTCTTACTCTGTTTGTTCATACATTGTTTCCGCTGCACTGTTATTGTCTAAAAGATCATCCAGAGTATTTGATTAATATCAAAACTGAGTTTACAGGTCCTAACAATTGGTATCAGAGCTGGAATCAAATTCTAATTTGATTTATTCTGTTCTTAGTATTAATATGCATTTGCTCAAGAACACCAGTCTTCTTCTTCAGGTTACCCTGTTTTAATCTATTCTATCAGTTTCATCTTATTCCTATTTTTCTTCTTCTTTCCATGGCGAATCTGGCCAATACATCTTTCATGAGCACTGGTTCTCAATCTAAACCTCCCACGCTTATACGTGAGGAGTACCCCCAATGGAAGGTGCGAATGGTTAATTTTCTGGAAGGAATTCACCCAAGAATATGTGAATGTCTTTATAATCCTCCTTATGTCCCCATGAACTTAATTCCTAGAGTTCCAGCCACTGGAACAACTCCAGAAATTCCCGAGCATTATGAACCACGTACTGTTGCAAACTTGAGTGATGAGGACAAAATTATGGTCGAATTGGGCAGCAAGTGCAAACAATTGTTAATTATGGCAATACCTCACGAAATCTTTAAATGCATCGATCACTGTCAATTATCCATGGATATTTGGGTAGAGTTAGAGAAGCAGATTGAAGGATGTAAGAAAACACTAAAAAACAATCGATCAATTTGCATTGACGAGTACCACAGCTTCAAGACGAAAGAAGGTATGGAGTCATGAGAACGGCAGAGGACAACAACTCATTATTCTTGAAGAGCCTTGGAGTTGAGTGGATGCACCTCACCATGTCCAWGAAGGCCACCCTWGAMTTGGAAATGTGGACTCTAGCAGACTTGTTTGGATATCTTAAAAGCCAAGATCCTCAAGTTCTGCAAATGAAAAGGAACTATGGTGGCCCTATGGCTCTAGTCGCAGAGGATGGATGCTCAGGAAAGGGGAAAGAGGCACAGAAGGAAAAGAAGGAGAAGAAGAAGAAGAAGAAGAAGAAGAAGAAGGTATTGATAGCCGAGAGCGATGACAGTTCTGATGAAGAAGTCTCCATGAAGGAGATGAAGAAAACTCTAGCCTTAATCACCAGAGAATTCAGGAAGGGTGGAGAGAGGAAAGAGTTTAAAAGTTTCAACAGAAGAAACTTTGTAGAGGGAGAGAGATCTGAGACAAGAGAGAAGGAACAGAAGCCTTCGCAGAGGGTSGAAGAGCAGAGGAAGGAAGAGCCAAAAGATGCTGCTTTAAATGTGGCAAACCAGGCCACTTTGCCGCAGACTGCTGGTCAAAAGGGCCAAGGGAACCACAGAGGGGTCCTAAAGATGCAGCCTTCTATAAAAATAGAAAGCTAACTACTACCAGCAGAAGTCTTTGCTAGCTCAATCAAATGAGCTAGTAACCGATGAGTCCTCTGACGAAGACGAACAGAAGGGTCTTCTCCCATGGGAAGACTCGGACACAGAGGTCAAGCTTTTCTGTGGGATGGCAGACATTAATTCAGACTCCTCTGACAGAAACGACCAAGAGGTTTCTACTTCTTCCTCTTCTAAATCTCTTGATCTTTACACAGAGATCATCGATAATATCGATTCATGCCATTTGGAGCATTTCAATTTAAAAGAAAAACTTTCTCTCYGTGAAAAAGAAGTAATTCTGCTCACAGAGGAAAGAAATCGATTTTTCAAAATGTTCGAAGAAGCGCAATCAAAATTTATAAATTTAGAAAATTCTTCAAAAGAGAAGCTTGCCAAGGTTCAAAAAGACTTAAAAAACAAGGTGGAAGAGTTAAGGCAGATGGAGCATGAGAAGTGTAATATTACTTYTGTTAAAGAATTCTTTCAAAAGAAAAGAGAATTTTTGCACCAAGATGTGCTTGACAGAGAGCTTAAAATTAAGAAATTTCAAGAGGCTCAAAATATTTACAAAAATATTAAAGTCAATTTGGGCAGAAGAGGTCTAGGTTTCTCAAATTTTGATAACAAACCTGGTTTTAAATCAAACAAAACTCTACAGAGTACCTTTAGATCCTCAAATAATTTGAAGAGTAAAATTTCTAAATCTATGCCCATTTTCAAAAGGAGAAGGCTGTTGGTTGATCCAGACACAAAACCGTGTTTATCTATGGGAAATATTGCCTATGAAGACTATATTGATTCCTTCTCACCTTCTGCAAAGAAGGATTCCATTCCAAGGAGGTTTATGAGACAGGGTTATATAGGAATTTTCAAGTTTGGWCAACCAGATTCTCAAGAAAACTATCCTTTTGGTCAGCCTCTTGAAAGCAAACTGTCCGCAGAGGCTCTGGAATTCTTTCCAAATTACATCACAGAGCCTTCTGCAAATKAGTCTCTTCTTGAAAAAGTTTTTGTCACAGAGCTCTCTGGAAAAGCTACGTCTAAGCATGAACATGCCTTAGATCTTGAAGTTAATCCTACACATGTTGTAGAGACTGCTATTGATCTTGAGAAAGGAAAGAAGGAAATTCAAAAACAAAGTAATTCTCAACGCTCTGTCTCTGCAGCACAGAAGCCTATCTATACTTGGCAACAATTGAAAAAATAGCCTCTGACTAATAATGCTTCTATCTCAGTAATTGTAGGAAAACCAAAGGGGGGATCAATACAGAAGAATTTTAAAAAGGATTTCAAAACAGAGGCTAGAACAGGAAAGGGATCTTGTAATGAGAAGCCCGTACCTAAGAAGGGCTCTAAAAACAAAATCTCTGTACCCTTCTTTGAGAATTTTAATGAAAAATTTAAGAAAG
>NW_020200675.1:116418-144902 GCF_001531365.2 Cynara cardunculus var. scolymus | reverse complement strand
GCAATGGGTAACCTGTTACCTTTTAAACCAGTTAACCCCTTGACTTTTTTGTGCTTGTGTGGCTTTGATGAGGTGATGTGGATGACACATCATTTTGATAAATTAATTAAAAATAAAAATAAAAACTTATTTCAATTATTATTAGTGATTTTCATTTTTCATTGATATGATCTAAAAAACATTTAATTTTTTTGACTTGTTCTTATTAAGTTGAATGCAAATTAAATATTATATAGTAAAATATTTCTTAAATAAATATGAAACATTATTTTCGAGATATATTTTGTTTGTAAAAAAAGGTAACACTTCTTATTTTATGTTGTTCAAATAAATACATATCTTTTAAATTTTTCTTTAAATTATCAATAAAATAAATTGTGATCTACAACTTTTAATATTATTATATTAATAAATAATTCAAAAAATTCTAATTAATTTAATATATTTATACGTCAAGTAAAAGTTTTTGAACAACTATAATATATTCTCGAAAAGATAATATTTTTTGGTAAAAAAAAACAATTTTTTATTTTTATTTTCAAAAAACACATATTAAAAAAAATATTACCTAGATAAGTTGTGTTCTACTAGTATTATTGATATTGGTATATTAATAAATAATTTAGAATTTTTTAATTCATTTAATATATTTACCAAATAGCATGTAAAATATCTAAATATTAAAATTAAAATTACAATATTTAATAAGAACTAGTAGATGCTATAATAAAATAATTTTGAAAGTACAATGTTGTAGTAAGAAAATCACATCACTATAGTACATGTGGACAATCTACGTAGACAATGAGGTGGCATGGAAACCTAGTATAATAGGTAAATTTTTCAAAATACAACGTCCTAATAAAAAATAGTTTGAAAGTACATTGTTGTAATAAGAAAAACTGAAAGTACAATGCTATAATAAAAAAATTTATGAAAGTATATTGCTATTTTGTGCATTTAATCTTTTATAATATAATTGAAACAAATATTTAATAATATAATATATAAATACAAACAGGATTGTAAGAAAATTAAAAGAATATAATATGTTAATTAAAAAAATTAAATTAATTATTATATATATTAGAAATTTTAGATTTGTTAAAACAATATTTAGAAAAAAATCTACAATAATTTATGATTTTAAATAACCATTATATACAATATGAATAAAAATAAAATTGATCAACTTCACATATCTTAATTAATTAATAGTTTTTCAAAAACTATAATTAATAATTAAATTAAAAGAAAAAACAATAGACTTTCATAAGCGATTATACCCTGAATATTTTTCCTAACAGATAGAACCACTTAATTTGAACAAAGTAATCGTTTCGACGTATAAAAATGAGTAAATGACTAGAAACTAGTTATTACGGTAAACTTTTTTATGGAAAATCCAAAAAAGAAACTAAGGGGCCCATTACCAAAACTCGTACCTGAGTAAGTGCTTATCGATAAAATTCAATATTATCACTTACTTACAGGTAAGATTTTAAGCTACCAAAACGATATCGTATATAACAATTTACCCGGTAAGTGCTAACTGTGGTAAGAGTCGTCGCCGCCACTTACCAGATAAGATTTTTTGTTCTTGTCATATTCATCAGTAAGGTAATATAACTTGATAAACACTTACGGGGTAAGTGTTTAGTAAACGACATCTAAATTGATTTTCATATTTTAAATTATATACATTAACTCAATGATCATTCTAATCAATAAAAATGATAAAAACATATTACTGTAGTAAAAATCAGTATTATGTGCAAAGGCAGACTTAGGTCGAAGAGATGGGTTCCAAATGACACCCATAATATTTTTAAAATTATTGTTTTTTTTTCATTAGTCAATTAAATTTTAATATAAATCTACTTAACCATTTGACACCCATTTAAAATTTATTTGACCCTCAAAATTTCACCAGAAATTAGACATGGCCAAAAACGGTTCTGGGTCGGGTCTAAATCGGTCTTGTGCTGAAACAATAATAATCCGGACCTGTTTCGGTCCTGTCAAAAATACTAAGGCCCGGTTAAAAGTACTTGTAGCTAGTTACGGAAACCGGTCCCGGGTCGTAACCAAACTGGTCCTATATTAAAAAAACATTTTAAAAAAATTAAAAATACTTTAATGTTATTCTAATACACTTTAAAATATCTAATTATGTCAATCAAATACACTTAAAAAATACGTTTTTATTGTAGTTTTATAATTAGTTTTCAATCAAATACACTTAAAATTTACGTTTTATTATAATTTTATAATTGGTTTTCAATCAAATACACTTAAAAATATGTTTTATTGTAAATTTGTAATTTGATTTTCAATCAAATACACTTAGAAAACTAAAAATACATATAAAAATACTTTTTTTTTATAACAGAATTGGGCTGGTCTCGGTCCGGACCTATAATCGGTCCTAGGCCGGGCCTTGTTTTTGATGAAAACCATAACCGCTCATTGACCGACAGTCTCGAACCATTCCTAGGCCAGGCCGGTCCTAAATCGGTCCCGAGCCGAGTCGGGCAAGACCCATTTGGCCATCTCTACCTGAAAATATGAAATCCCAATTAAAAGCACAATTAAAATTGTTTATTTTTGTTAAGCCTTTTTTTCATTAGTTTATTCTAATTGTCCATTCCAATACTCAATCAAAGTATTTTCACTTTTCTTAAAATAAATGTTTAAAAGATAATACAATTTTAAGAGTGCTATTAACTAAAAGAGAATTTTATCATTAATAATAGAGAGATAAATTTTTTCTAATCTCATAATTAACGATAGAATAGAAAAATAGACATTTAACTTTAAAGGTGAACATTTATTTAGTTACAAACTAAAGAAAATATGGACACTCATTTTGGAACGAAAAGAATATTACTAATGTTGATTAAATTAATCTGGTTTATTTGTTTATTGAGTCGGGATTTATGGGCCATTTACCTAAACACTTACCCAGTTTTTCAAACTTGACCCTAGTGTTTTTTGTCTTTCGTTTTTAGTGGTTTTTTGCTTGATCTGGAGGGGTCTCCCCCTTCTTATCAAAAAAAAAAAAAAAACATATCAACTTTATCCAAGACATGTTAGCACCATCAAACCTAGATCTGTCATATATTTTAGAGAAATAACCAATTAAGTACCAAATCGATCATTGCAAATGTTGATTTTTTGGGGCTTAGTAGAACGTTGCTGAAAGGACCGAATCATTGAAAAATTTATTGTGCACCATCTAGAAAATGTCCGGTTTATTTCGACGGAATGTTTTTGAGTGACTTGAATTTTGTTAAAAGATTTGGAATTGAAATGATTTGAAAATTGAAGGATTTAAAATAATTTGTGTGTTTGGTTTGTAGAATTTGATATGAAATTGAATTCCATTTTTTAAAAAATAATTTATTAAAATAATCAAAGTATCTTTTATTAATTGATTATGAAAAGCAAGTATTTTTAACAAATTATAAATTATTGTTACAAACAAATCTTGTTAGATCTCGTGAAATACTAAGGGGCCGTTTATTGAACGCTTACATGATAAGTACTTATTGGGTAATTTTTCTTACCAAATGAACAATAATAAAAATGAAGAGTCTTACTCGATAAGTGAGGGTGACGACTCGTACCCGGGTAAGCGCTTACTGGGTAAATTGTTGTATACAATACCATTTTGATGTACTACAATTTTTATCCGGTAAAATGAATTACAATGTTAACTCCTAATGGTCAGTGCTTACCGGATAAGCATTTAGGTGAACGACCCCTAACTATCCCATGGGGGTTTCTTTAGGACATATCCCCATAGGATTTCTAAACCCCATGTTGTGGAATTTTATTTAAATCACAATATTTCAATTCCGGACATTATTTTAATCAAATGCAAGATTGGAACAAAACCAGTTCCATATCATACCAAATCCCGCAACCTAAATAACCCCAAGGAGGCATTTGGTTTGACGAAATACTTTTAAATGATTTTAATTATGTGGAAAGATTGAAATTGGTAGGATTTGGATTTGAATTATTTAGTGTCTTCGATTTGTAGAATTTAGAATAAAATTAAATTCCATTATTTGTAGATAATTTATTAAAACTAAGTATAAATAATTAAATTATATTTTATTAATTGATTATTACTCAATAAATGTTTTAAATATATTTTAGAATATTATTACAAATAAATTTTATGTATATACCAACCACCCTTGTAAGATTTATAAATCCTATACATATGGGATTTCAATTTCGAACTTACTTTAAACCAAATATAAAATTAAAGTATAGTTCAACTATAAATGCATTCAAATCCCCCAAATCAAACAAATGCTAAATCATACATCAGTCATCGATTGTTTGGATATATGTTTTCAGATCAGTCAACATATTCCTGTTCGATAAAAAAACGAAAATAATAAAACATTATTAGTATTTTCACCCCTATAATCACAATCCAAACAAAAACATTTAGAGCAGGCATCGTCAACCCAACCTTAAAAAAGAACACTAAAAATTATGGATTTCTTAAACATTAAAAAAAACCTAACTCCAACTATACACTAAAAATATTTTTAGTAATAAAGTAATATATGTATTTATTAGTATGTTATTTTATTAATAATAATTATATATATATATATATATATATAATTAGAAAAGTTGAATAAAATATTAATATGTATTTTAGAGGCTTGCTTTATTAACCTCAAAATATAGAGACCGACATTTTGAAGCTCCAATTTTTTTGTGTTGGGTTAAAGATAAAAACACCTTCATTTTTGTACTTTCAGTGTTGGGTTGGAGATGGTCTAAAAGATTATTTAAATAGAGATTTTAGGGTTCTGCTCAAACATATTCCTACAAAACATTATCTAAAATGAAGAAAAGAAAAGAGAGGATGAAATCATCCAAAATTTAATAAATCTCCAAAAACTATTAAACATGAAAGCAAAATTATTTTTTATTTCTTCCATCAATAAAAATTACTGAAATTAAATTATAGAAAAAATAAATAATATTAAAAAGATATTTAATATTTCAATAACATAATTTATATTGTAATCTATAAAATAAAATAGTCATTTTTTTCACTTTTACCAAAATAACCACATGAATCTCCCTTGGGGGCATGTTTGACCATAGGGGGGGCGATCCAGCTCTTTTTGACAAAAAAAAAAAAAAAAACTACATAAAAAATATTTTAAATTGGTTTGTGGGGCCCACATATATCTGATTTAGTGGATAAAACATTTGGTTTGTCTTGAACAGGGGGATTGTCCCCACCTACCCCAGGATCTTCTCTCGGGGCTGATCCGACCCTCCATGTTTGACCTCTATTCTGTCTTCTGGTGAGAAGATCGATTTGACAAATATAATGTGTTTTTCAATAAACGATGGATGATTTTGACTGGTTTTTTTTATTGTTTTAGGACCAAATGTTGTGGTTTTCTTTTACCCTCACAACTTGTAACCCTTAAAAACAATATACCATCACAACCCTTAACACAATATGAAATCACGTCAAACTTTATAATTTTTACTAATTTTTTAAATGCATAAATGAACCAACGAATGTTTTTATATTTTCTTATAAAAATTATATTTTTTATAATCACTGAATGTTAATATTTTTTTAATAACTGTTGATATGAAAAAATTATATATATCTGATTTGGTGGACAAAAATAAGATATTATATCTAAAAAAATGCCAAAATTTCCTAAACCACCTACTTTGACCGCTATTTTGTCATTTAGTGACCTACGATTTGACGATCTATTTTGTTTTATTATGCAACGGTTTATATAAATAGGTGGTTGGGGGAGCATTATCACCATCCCCACCGAGCTTCAGTGCTTTTTTCGAGTCAAAGGTTTTGAGAACTTTTACATGAAATTTAAGTTGGTAGGAAATGTTTCATTGTCTAGGTTTGACAGCAAGGTCTGGGTAAGATGTTGGGTCGGGCATACCCCCAAAACTAATCCTTACCGGATGGATTTTTTCAGCATCTGAGTTGTCGTCTTCGGGTACATTCAAAATTTTTGCTGCAACAAAAGCATTTGCATCCATATTTACCTCCCACAAAGTTTTCGACTGTTCCGGATACTGGATCAGGTATTGGTCTAGAGACTTGTTCAAATCTTGAACCAAATAACTGTCATGATCAACATGATTTTTTGGTTCAAAATATGAATTTCCACCAACACCACTGGGGAAGAAAATGTTTGGATTTCCACCACTACCACCGGGGTAAAAAGTGTTTGAACCATATGGGTTTGCACCACTACTGTCGGGTAACTTCGACGGATTACAACACTTGATGAATTTTCACCATAACCACCATCGTTAACAATAAAGAGTGTCAACATTTTCGGTAAATTTTGACGAACAACATTCTTGAACATCATCACATCGTCGTCGTCGCCGCTTAACTCATATAATTTTTGTACGAAATTATTTTTATAAAGTAACTTGAAAGGACTACGTAAACTTAACTTTTTCATAATACTTATTACTAAACCAGAATGTGTTATTGACGAAGACAAACGCAATACACGTATAGGGGATCTTAACGACATATATTCGAAAACATTATTTATCTCATGGAATGAGCCACCACTCTGAACATACACGAAAACATTATCACTTTAACGTGATTTCATATTCGTGTTTAAGGGTTAAGGGTTATGATGGTAGATTGTGTTTAATGGGTTAAATGTTGTGATAATAGATTATGTTTAATGAGTTAAAAGTTGGGATGGCAGATTGTGTTTAAGGGTTGTGAGAGTATAATTGAGGATAACTTTTTTTTCTTTTATTTATCAATTTAGAAGATATGCGAGTAAAAGTGATGAGTAGAGTGCGAAGAAAAATGGATGAGAGGTCACAAACTATATATAGTGATATTTTATGCACTAAAAGACAAAATAAAGGTCAAACATGGAGGGTCGGATCGCCCCCGGGGAAAGATCCTGGGGTAGGGTGGGGGCAATCCCCCTATTAAGACAAACCAAATGTTGTTCCTCCAAATCAGATATATATGAACCCCATAAATCAATTTAAAATAATTTTTATGTACTTTTTTTGGTCAAAGAGGACTGAATCGCCTCCAATGGTCAACATGCCCCCAAAGACGATCCGTGTGGTTGTTTTGATAAAACATAAAAAATAACTATTTTGTTAATATATTATGTATTATTTTTAATGAAATTCCCTTGATCATAACTAACTATTGAAATAATTTAATATTTCTCATCCATTTAGTAATAATTTATTATTGGAGCATATAATATAAAAAATAATTTTATTGGAATAAATTTTGGATTT
The DNA here is from genome assembly GCF_001531365.2 of Cynara cardunculus var. scolymus. Classification (NCBI taxonomy): domain Eukaryota; kingdom Viridiplantae; phylum Streptophyta; class Magnoliopsida; order Asterales; family Asteraceae; genus Cynara; species Cynara cardunculus. The sequence continues at coordinate 137,576 of NW_020200675.1, read as the reverse complement.
TTCACCGGGAGAGAAATTATTATTTTGGTTATTACGAGTGACCCCCTGTACATTCTGGGAATATTCTCTCCCAGTCCACCGACCCAAACCCACACACACTCCTCCTTCAACTGTGTGGGTGTGTGTGATATGCATATGAGATGAGAGAGAGAGAGAGAGAGAGAAGAGATGCGCGTGTTCAATAAGCCATATACATTTTCTTTGTTTCGCCCTAAACACGTTCTTCACGAACCCTAATTAGATCTCCCTTTTTTCTTCATAAAACCCCTCAATTTCACACAATTCACTTTCCCGGATCTGAGAAAACCAAAGTCATCTGTCAAAAGATCAAATCTTTCTTCAATTTTCTATTCACATTGCATGATTACGTACTATTGCCTTCAGGATTTCATTCATAGTTTAACCGATCTAATCAACAATTTCACCCTTACTGTTGTAGTGCAATCATCATTCGCTAGCTTTTTAGCTATTTAATTTTTTTTAATTCTGTTAGATCTGGTAATGAACTAGCAATTTTGCTTTGTTGTTTTAGCAATCATCATATAAATAGGTAGGTACCTTTTGGTTACAATATATATACATATATATATATATATATATTTAGGAGATATATAATATTATTAATGTATATGGCAATGCCATCGGGGAACGTGGTAATTCCGGATAAAATGCAGTATCCAAGTGGTGGTGCGGTTGGGCCGGCCGGGGGAGGAGCAGCCGGCAGTGGGGTTGGGTGGTATCCAGACGAAAGAGATGGGTTCATTTCGTGGTTGAGAGGGGAATTTGCTGCTGCCAATGCGATTATTGATTCGTTATGTCATCATTTGAAGAGTGTTGGCGAACCTGGGGAATATGATGGGGTTATAGGATCCATACAGCAGAGGAGGTGTAATTGGAACCCTGTCCTTCATATGCAGCAATACTTTTCGGTGGCTGAGGTGTTTAACGCCTTGCAACAGGTGACATGGAGGCGGCAACAGCAACATCGTGGTGGTGGGTTTTATGATCCGATGAAGGTTGTGGGACCGGGGAAGGATTATAAGAGATCTGGTGGTGCTGGGTCTAGGCAGGGCCAGGGGCATAGGGTTGAAATTGCTGTGAAGGATGGTCATAGTTCTACTGTAGATTTCAATAGTCCCGGAAATGTTGCAAATGGGTCTGGCAATTTGGTGGGGAATGAAGTTCCCATATCTGATGACAAAGATGTTGCACTCACCAAGTGTAGTGATGGTAAGAGATGAGTGAGTATACTTCCTGCTAATTTATTATTGATAATGCCCTAAGAATGTGTGACTTAGCAGTATCCTCCAAGTTAGAATTTAGAAATGGCTTCCGGTTAAATATATTGATTCTGATAAGTATTGATGTTTCTATATACTGATTTGGTGATAGATTTATTACCTATTTTTGTGAAGCACACACAAAAGTGTCACTTCTTTTACTCATTTCTTCTTTTGGTATTCTTATAACTAATCTTGTTGTTCATAACATATTGGTTTGTGGGATAACATAATAGAGTTTGAGACACACACACACATTTGAGTATGGCTTCATGTTTGTTGAAGTCAATTTGATTAGTTGATTATGTTAGATTAGTGGCCTTTTTCAGTTAGATATATAACTTATTTTTCTTGAAACATCTTGAACTTCAAAATATCTTGAAGTAATTTTGTAACTATACTGATTGTGCAAGCATGTTGTTGTTTTGCAGCATGGTGGTTCCATATGCATGCTATGAACTCATTTTTACTTGGAACTACTTGAGGATAATACTGCTGAATGCATGCACTTTAAGTATTAGGTCACTATAGTTAATTGTTATAATTATTATTAAAGGGGAATATTCTAACCATGATCATGGATATAAGTATATGTTTGTTTTCTAACAATATTGATAAATGTTGCATCAATGAGAAAAATTAATAATCACCTGTTGATTTGGACCTAAGGCATAAGTGCAAGAACAGTATCGCTTCTGCTTCAGTAGGTCTTTCCATCTTGTTTCAGTAGGTTATGCAGGATATATGACATCCATCGAWTATAAAATATGCTGTAAAATAACTAGATAACAAGTAGACCATTTTATCTGGAGCAGGTTTAAGCACAAAATCTCAAGTAGACGACAATGGTAAGAGCCTGGACTCACATTCAACATTGTCGGAGAGTTTAGCATATGAGACAAAGGAGGCTGAGGATAATCCAAACTTAAAAGGTACTGAACTTTCTTTAACTGAACTTACMATTCTTTCATTTATTATTCTTTGTGGTTTATTTGTTATTATTTCTTTTTGCTTCTGTGTGATMTGTGCTTTAATCTTTTAGTAATCAGGCCCTGGTTGCTAGGTGCTGGTACTTTGTGGCATTCAACTAAGTTTTCGTCACACTCTAAATTCTAATGCCCTACCAAGAACATGTTCATATTTTATTTGGGCTTCTATAACTATTTATTTGTTAATTTTAACATAATAATGATTCCCGAACGTTGAAATTGTATTTTTAAACTCATACATTAAGGCTAAGCGAGAATAAGCACACAACTTTGTCCAATCTCCTTTCTGACCATCTGCAGCCTTTGTTACGGAAATGGAGTTCAATAAATGAACTGTCTGATTTGGCAATTATCTTGTGAAGGATGTACTAATGAGCATTCGAAGAATGGATTATTTTCTACGCATAATGCACAACAGAAGCCGGATACTTTAGCAGTTGCAAAAACTTTTGTTGGTACTGAGATATTGGATGGAAAAGCGGTAACATTAYRAYGTTCTATTATAGCTCCATCTACTTGTTATAGAAGAAATCCTGTAAATCTGGTAATTACTTTCTCTCCATCTTTCAATTTAACAGATTTCTCTGTATAGGTTAATGTTGTTGATGGAATGAAAATGTATGAAGAGTTATTTGATGAGTCTGGAGTTAGGAAAATGGTTAGCTTGGTAAATGATTTGAGGGCTGCTGGAAGACGGGGACAATTTCAAGGCAAGTCACCAGCTATTTTAGATGGATGAGAGTAAATTACATTTTTATCTTCCCTCAAACTATGAGGTTTTATGATGTTCCTTGCACATGTACACGTCTCTGGAGTTTGTTAGTTCTTTGCATGAATTTGTTATCAGAAATTAATCTAATAGCTAGGAGTGTTTCTATGATAATGAACTCCATGTCCAAGATATGAAACCTGCACATGCTCTTTTATTCTTACATTTTTTATTGTTAGAATGGTAAGTGGCACTCATAGAGTTGGCATACATTTAGTATACTTGTGATAAATGATTCATATAAAGAGGTGATCCAAGAAATAACAATGCTTTAAACATTTAGATCACTTTCATTTATCATTTCTGTTGTTTCTGACTATTCCAATAATAGGTGGGCCGTAGTCGGGATCTTTTTACACAATATAAAATTTCAATAGCTGACCTACATCATATCAAAAGACAAAAACGCTAAATAATGTAGATAGTGGGGGACCTCATAAATTTTCTCTGCTGATGGCTATCCCTGCTGTTTCTTGGTAATCATTGCAGTAATCATTCCAACCATGTGCAATTCTTCCATCCTTTCCAAGTCACTACCTTTCTTTTGCCAGAATCAGTGTTTGTAAGGTTATTCGTAGTTTCACAACTTTGGCGTTGATTTCATTGTACACTTCATGATTACTGTTCAATCACCATGCAAACTGTGTATAATAACTAGTTTTGGCTAAAATGTCTAACTTATTCTATAAGTAGACGTTGGGGGAGAAGAACTAGACATAGTTGTTATTTGTTAAGTTGCATATTTTTCTTAATTGTGGCATGGATTTTATGGCTCAGTGATGAGAGGTGTATAACCACAATGATGAATATCTATGTGGTCTCTTGAGGATATTTTGAATGACTTCTAGCAATGTGATGTCTTAATTGAGGACATATATGAAGTCCTAATGTCCTCCAAAGAATTTTTCTTCACTCACTCACTCACTTGCTTGTGAAGGGTTTTGAGAATCTTCTTTAAGAAGCATTTGGCATCATTCCCAAATAATAATCCATATCCTTATTATAGTTCTTTATTAGGCCGTGCACCATTGGTGCATCTTCTTCTTCTGTGAAGATGTCTAATTAGAAAATGAATTCAACCAGGAAATAATAGTTGAATGTCTAAAAGAACTACCTCATGTTTAGAAGATTTGATCTTAAAGGGGCTGAACCTCTAAAATGGCCACTCATGTGTTTAACAGAACCTGATCTTTAATGGGATGTTGATGGTATTGGAATTCCATGCCTTTTAGCATCCTCACCTCTGCAACTTCAAACTTCCTCTCATGCACCTTCCTTATCACAAGACACACACCACTCAGACCCATACAAAAGAGCTAGTTTGATGGTCACTCTGTAGAAAAATTTCTCAACTTTTAACGGGACTTTCTTGTCACATAGCATTCCCTTTGCAGCCCTCCACTTTAACCACCTTGTCTTTACACTGTGTAACATCGTTCTCAACATATCCCTTGTGAATCATGGAGTCTAAGTACCTGAAATTGTCCATCTGGGGTTCCCTTTATACAATGATATTTGACATGCTTAAGGACATTCCAAATCAAATAAATTAATTTGAATTTTCTTTCATTGCCAAAGAAGGGAACATACAAGCTTTATTTTTAGGTGTTGTCAAAATACCAATTATCATCCTAGCATCTCCATTCAACTTGCATAGCTGCTGCCAGAATTCGTTATCACTCATCAACGGGAATCAGTCGACCCATGCATCTTGAAAATTTCTTCGTAGGAACATCTTGGGCTCTCTGCTTATAAGGAAGTTGGTGTACGCATGCTTATGTGTGTGCGTGTTTAGTATAAAATTTTCTTGACAATGTTAAGAGTCTTACCCGTAGGACAGGACTGTCCTTTTTCCTTTGGATTTGGATGCATGGTCCATAGGGTCCATTTAGAAGATTGTTTGAGTTTGATGCTAAATTGAGTTATGTGACAGGCAAATTTACGAGTCCAAGTCTTTCTTTTTTAGTAAGTCTGGTTGTTTATCCTGCATTTTATATGTCAATAATTCCTGGACGCTTTGATAAGCAGGACAGACATTTATTGTCTCAAAGAGACCCATGAAAGGTCATGGAAGAGAGATGATTCAATTGGGCTTGCCCATTGCGGATGCACCTTTTGACGATGAAATCATCGGTGGAACCTCCAAAGGCATGTGCATAACTCATGAAAATTTCCTTTCCCAAGAAGCAAATGATAACAATATTGTGACTATAAATATATTTGCATCCTTCTTCATTTGTGACTGAAATAAAATAAAAAATTTCAGATCGGAAAATAGAACCAATTCCAAGTTTATTTCAAGAATTCATTGAACGATTAATGGCCATGCAATTTCTGTCAGTGAAGCCAGACTCCTGCATTATCGATATTTATAATGAGGTCAGTAGTGATCCTATCTCTTATATTGCTCAGAATGATTGTGCTATTATTAGGCTGGCCCAACTGGTGGATGTTTTATGTAGGGTGACCACTCGCAGCCCCATATGTGGCCATATTGGTTTGGAAGGCCCATATGTGTTTTGTTCTTGACAGAATGTGACATGACTTTTGGTAGCGTAATAGGAGCGGACCATCCTGGGGATTACAGAGGCTCTATTAAGCTTTCTCTCGCTCCTGGGTACTCTCTCTTTCCCCAAACTTGTAGATTTTAGTTAGAGATTCTTGCTTTATAATAATTTTATTATATGGATATGTTAGTTGCAATTGGTCACATGAATACATGATTAAATGCTTTCTTGAAAAACAATTAGGAAGAAATTCACCGACGTCGAATCATGGTGTTAACATTTAGTTTCCCCTGCAACCATCTTCATTCTTAAACAGGAAGGTTTAGAAATCCTTACATAGATCATCTTAACTATGCATATATGATTCTTCATCCTCAGAGTGAAGTTGCTATATAAACCATCGGATTAAGCATGAAAACTATTCGACTTAAATTGGGTACCTGTTCAACATTTACATTAAATATACAGACATATATTTATAAATTGAACATTTGGAAGAAGATTATTTGATTTGATTTTGGGGTTCATACTCTCTAGTCAATCAGATTCTTACAACTCAATTAAGTTCTTTGTTCAGTTTAATGTTCTAGAATCTTTCATCTAACTAGACCAATTTATGAGAACCAAACTCAAAACAGGCTGATGTTTAGATTTGATATTAAACAAAGCTCAGTAGAGTTCAACTCATGAATACTTGAATCTACTGCTTTTTATCTCTAGCCATAGTTGTCTATGTTTGTGGACTATTGTAAAACTGTATTCCATTCCAAATGCAGTTTACAAACTTTTTAGTCCAAAAGAAGAGTCCTATCTGTTCTGTGAGGCCAAACGTCACATTTTTGTCTTTGGCAGTTACATTTATACATCTGCTGATATGGCGAAATTGCAGATCTATGCTAGTTATGGAAGGAAAATCTGTAGATTTTGCTAAGCACGCGATTCCCTCACTCCGAAAACAACGAATACTTGTAACTTTGACGAAGTCACAACCAAAGAGAACCATGCTTTCTGATCGTCAGCGTTCTCCAGCTCCGGTAGCACCGGCTACCCATTGGGCCCCGCCTCCTACTAGGTCCCCGAACCACATTCCCAATCCTATGGGACCCAAGCACTATGTCCAAGTCCCAACAACCGGTGTTCTGCCAGCTGCGGCTGTCCGTCCTCCGCTACCACCACCAAATGGCATCCAGCCTATTTTTGTTCCTTCAGCAGTTGCACCGCCAATGACTTTTCCGGCAGCTTCCATGGGTCTGCCACCACCTGCCTCTGCAGGATGGGCAACCACTCCTCTGAGGCAGCATGCTCCACCTCGCTTACCAGTACCTGGCACCGGAGTCTTCCTTCCTCCAGGTTCAGGCAATTGTACATCCATAGAACCCTCTAATGATGCTGCAACGTGTGATGATGAGAATAGCACATCCCCAAAAGAGAAAGTGGATGCAGAAACACAAGAAGATTGCAAAGGAAGTTTGGATGAAAATGGTGGTAAGACAGCAGCAGGAGAGCAGAAACAGAAACAGAATGATGATGTAAAGATGGCAAATTAAAGCCAGCAGAATTTTAAAGAATTCGTCGTTTTGACTGAAAGCTGCAACGGGTTTGAAGCAAATGTAAAAAGCGGCAAAGCAAAAAGTCTTCGATAGGTGACACATTATGGGCAGAACACAGAGAGGGAAGAGTTAAAAACTTTAGTTGGCTCTGGAATCCTTATGCTTTTTTGTTGTCTTACTACATGAACACAAACTCTTAATTTAGCTCAATTTACAAGTATATCCATCTAAGGAGTCCGTTTTTTCGTTTCTTTCAATATTCACGTCCTCCTTTTTTCCGTTAATCCCATTGATTCACGACGAATCACTCATAATTGGATCTAACTCGTGTTAGGTTTGACGATCGAGAAATTTAATGCATCGTAGAAGGGAAAGGATAAGCTGCTAACAGTTCTAGTTTAGCAGAAGATGAATAATATAAGTTTACATGTAGAATAGAAGATTGCAGTACTTGAGACCTTTCTAGGTCTCAGTACTGCAATCGATGTGCCTATATAAATGAATAATCAATGCTCATTTACGAGTCCATATGTGTATACTTGGAGGTACTCCATGTGTGTAGGATCTTGCCAACGACATCATAGAAAGCCACATTGACTTCATTTTCCGCAATTCCAAGTGTCATGAATCCCTGACCATCGTAATAGAACTTCATTTCGTTAGAGTCCCAATCGTTGATCTCACCCCGCCATGCCTTTGACCCACCTCCACTCGTTAGAAACTGAAGTTGACTGCACATGAACGTCATGACCATGAAGTAGGAGAAAGAAGAAGAATGAAGGAATGAAAGAAGAACAGTGATGGCTACCTGTTTTGACTGCTAATGTGCTGCAAGCAATGATCATGCCCATTTATGTAAAGATCCACTTTCCTTGCCTTCAAAAACATTTTGCACATGTTAATAAACCGAACCAAATGAAACAAACCCTGAATATTTCATCTGAAGGTAGGTTCGGAAAAAAAAAAGACATATATATATATATATAGAGAGAGAGAGAGGTTGGTTATTATACAACCTTTGACATTTGTGCAACCAATACAACCCAATCTCAACCGTTCATTTCATTTGATTAATATGTGATTTTATATAAGTTTTGATTGTTTTCTTATATAAAATATTGATAATAATTAATGAACTATATTCATCTTTCATGAATATTCAAATCATAATAAATGAACTCTTATCATTTTCATAAATATCTCAATTTATTGGGTTGCATTGGTTGTACAAATGCAACATGTTGTATTTGAAACAAACTATATATATATATATACACACACTTTTTCTGTCTCTTCTAGAAAAGATCATGGCTTAGCGACTTAATTTATTAGTTAATAAATTACTGAAAATAAACGTACCTCAAGGATGGGTAAAAGTTGATCTACAAGCTCTTGGGTATTTCCATGAGAACCAGCACTAAAAATTGTATGATGGCCAATCACAATTTTCCACTTGGCACTTGATTCTTTGAGTGCCATATCAACTTCCTATATATATGTACAGTAAAAGCCACCGTTTTATGTTATGAAATAATCATTATGAAAATGCATCATTGAGTGATTATTTCTATGATTGTATTTTTTCATACAATGTTTCACGATGTGAAATAATATATGATCGGTGGTTCTCGTTATTTTCCACCTTTTTGATTATACGCCTTATATATTATCGCTTAAATCTTACTATAAATAGATGTATGATATTTAAATGTACAAGTATAATTATTATATTGTTAAAATATTGAAAAATAATTTATAGAATAGACTTTTCAATGATGTCTTTTACCAAAGGTAAAAAAAAAAACTTTTTAGTCTGAAAATGTCATCAATTTATTTGTAACGATGATAATGAGCCAATAAAAAAACTCTAACTTGGAACTGTTTCAAAAAGTAAAATGTTACAGTTTTCATAAACATCGAAATTATTATTGTTTGAGATTGAGACATAGATAATATCCGTACCTTCAAGACGTTTGAGAGGTAATCTTCTCTAGGAAGCACACCTCTCCAATCATATGTATGTTCTTCCTCCGTGAAATACTTATCTTGAAACGGTGTTGTATCGACGAAGAAAAATTCCACAATTCCTAAACGAAAACAAAATTATGTTATGATGTAAGTATAAATATGTTGTAACTGTAGATCTGCGTTGAGCAGAGAGCAGATGGATTCAACAGAACCTTATGATGAATGCATGGTGACCTTAAGTATTAAAAAAGTTACCGAAACAAAATTGTATAAGGTCTTACACATTCATAATCATGTATAAAAAATATCTGAAAATAAATAACGAGTAAAAAATACCAGAATTTACGATAAAGGACCTAAGGCAGAGCCATTTGCTATCCCTTTGTGTGAGGGCAGGGCTAAGTTGCGCCAACACATTGCCCCGATAGTCATGATTCCCCAACACTACAATTAAATGAACATGTCATCGAACATTCACTTTATATTTAACATTTTCTTTATTCAAATTCTTCGAAAAAAGCCTTACCTGCATACCATTGTTTTTGTAAGCTTGATGCTGTATATATATCAGTAAACGACTCAACAAACAAAGGGTCTTCCTCGTCAATTAAGCCATCCTCGTAGAAGTTGTCACCGGTTGATATGATGAAGTCTGCATCCAAAATTTCTCCCACTTTTCCCATCTTAAAACACAACCGAAAAATATTATTAAATATACAAATTATAATGATATTGCTTGCTTGTAAAATATAATACATACTTAAAGCTTTACGAATGAATAAAATAATATGTTAAGCATAAACGTTACTTGAGAAAAGAAAAGAAAAATATATATTAAATACATTTTATCTGTTTAGTTATGTATTTTTGTTACATAGTATATGTTTATTAATTTAACTATATCGAGTAAGGCTATTTGACAGTTGCTTAATGGTTTAATGCAGAATGATCGGTAAATTTAATCTATAAGCATAATTACATAAGTAATACATTTTTATTTATTTATTTGTGAATTTAATATCTATATTTTTATGTAATTAATTTATATAATTATATTAATGAAAAAAACAAGATTTTACTTATCAATTTAATTTCAGTTTTGTAAATTAAAAAATGAAAAGTAAAAAGGACAATTAAAAAACATATTTTTATTTATAAGCATTTTTAACCATTTTTATGTTCTCTCCACTTTTTATATTCACGATTATAAATATATTTACATCTATGATTATATTAGAATTTATATATATATATAAATTTACGAGGTAAATAATAAAATAAAATAAATAAAACACAAAGAAATGGTTTTTTAAGGGAAAAATTCAAATAAACCCAATAAACTTAAAAACTTAAAAGCTCTAAATGTTCTTTAAAATTTTAAGTGGTAAACGTGTCCTTTAAAACCATTTAATCATAATCCTCCCTCTATCAAATGGTTCATATTTTGGGGGTTGAAAAAAATTTGTTAGTAAAAAACTATTTATCTTTTATATTTCAGACATAAAAACAAACAATCTTACTGATCCAGATTTCAAACTTCAGAATCATCTCTTATAAATTAGAACTAAATTCAAACTTAACACCTCTTAAAAAAACAAACATGACCTTAGAAAAAATAAATGACTTTTTATTATTCTCACAAGTAATAATCTTGGACATTAAATGCTCATAAAAGAAAAACAATATTTTATAAAATATAGAATAAATTACAAATTTAGTCCCTGTGGTTTATTGAAAATAATACTTTTTGTTCATACAATTTAAAAATTACAAAACAACCATCGTAGTTTTGAAAGACATCCGGAGTTGATCCCTCTCTCTAAAGTCGTTTCAAAGTTCCGTCAAACAAGAGGCATTTTCGTCATTCTATTAGTTTTTTTTATGTCTTTTACCTAATCAAAATCGATTTTACAGTTTTGGTCCATGTAGTTTTTGATTGAGTAAAAGACAATAAAATCGACGAAAGAACGAAAACATCTCTTATTTAACCAAATTTTTAATAAACATTAAAGAGATGGACGAAATCCAATTTTTAGCTTCAGACAAAACCACATCAACCAACTTTGTAGTTTACTTTGAATATTATTAAGAAAATGTTAAAATTGAATATGATTTTATAAAGATTCTAATTTTCGATTGTGAGAAATACTTCAAACCACATGTTTTTAGATATAATTTGTAAAAGAAGCAAAATTCGTAGAACAAGTCTTGGTGTTATTGCAAAGAATATGCCTTTTCAGGGTAGCGAACATTCCTTTCCTTCGGATATTTATTGGATAATGGATATTCCTTCCTCACTTTTCATCTCATTTATATACATATATTATTATACAATTATTTATATTTATACAACCAATACAACACAATCTCAACCGTCCATTTAATTTGATTAATATGTGATTTCATAGAAGTTTTGATTGTTTTCTAATATAAAGTATTGATTATAATAAATGAACTCTATTTATCTTCTATAAATATTCAAATCATAATAAATGAACTCTCATCATTTCCATAAATATCTCAATTTATTGGGTTGCATTGGTTGTACAAATGCGATGGATTGTATTTAAAACGAACTCTCTCTCTCTCTCTCTCTCTCTCTCTATATATATATATATATATATACACACACACATATATTGATCAAAACTTTTTTAAAATTAAATTTCGTTTGTTAATAATATAATATTTATACATGGAAATAAATTTTTAGACCATCTTTAATCCAACATTAAAACATAAATGAACGTGTTTTTTAAGTTAGATTGGAAACATCCTTGAAGACCGGGTTTTATTGATTAAAAAGGTAATTTTTAAAACACAACATTTTTAACGGTCTAAAAAGTAGAATATTTTTTATAAAGTATTGTTTTCTTTATTATTAATTGGTATTAATAACTTTATATTTGGTTCATAAATACGATTATCTTTTGTATTTTCAAATTTATTTAAGAACTTGACAAATACTATTTATTAAATGATATATTAAATTAAATCTGAAGTTTTTTAGACGATAAAGAAATCGATCCCTTAGTGCACAAGCACTATTATTCCTTTTAATTTAAAAATATAAATATATACATATATAATATTTTAAATATACATCTAAACAATTATTTTATTCATTATTATACCGATTAAATAGTCATAAAGCAGCACAATAAAGAGGATTCGTGTAAGTATTTTAATCACAGGATCATTCTCATTTATTTTTATTTATTACATCATAATTAATACTTCTATTTGTATTTTCTAGTTTAATATTATATATATATATATATATATAAAGAAATAAATAATAAATGATTAAATCCGAAATTTTAATTTGAAGATAATTCAAAAAAGAAATACGTAAATGTTCTTAAGCAAACAAAATGCCGACATGACCTAATGTTTATGAGATGAACGACACATATATTTGGTTTTGAAAAAATCAAGCGGTTTTCCAAAGATTTTTGCATTCATAACTTCAGTTTAATGTGAATTTCAATTTAGTTTTCCAGACAACCGATATAGAAAAGTGAAGGGTACCTGGAAAGCAACATCGGATTGGTTGTAAAGTCCTTTACGTCCCCAATCACCAATCACCAAAATATCGATAGACCCATCCATCTTTGACGGCAGATGATCAAAACGTTGAAGCTTTGCCGCGACAACCACCGTGTACACCGCCAGAAGAATGGTGATGCAGTTGATGTTCTTTATAGCCATGGCTCACTTGGAAAAGCTTTGTATTTGAGAGCATGATAGATGTCTTTGGAGAGGAAGGGGCATTTTATATGGTGGTGTTGTTCAAATGAGAAGGGAGTTTTATGTTTCAACCCTAAACATATTGCTATGGACAGTTTTAGTCCCTAAAGGAAAATGCTTCTTTGCTTCTCATCCTTTTTATTCTTTGGTGTGTTTGATAGGATTTTATGTGGAATAAACATGAAGAGAATGGAACAAACATGTTCTACTCTTATTCCATGGAACAAGATGAAACAAACATGTATTTTATCAATATAATCTCAAAATAAAAAATAATTCTCTTTTAAAACATCAAATACGTCCCATGTTTACATTTTATTTTATTATTTAAATTTTATTTATTGTATTTTATACTCTTTAAACTTTTACTTTATTGTCTTCAAGATATTATTTTTATACGGTTTCTATATTTTGTTTAATTTATGTAATTTATTATATATTTATTAATAAAAAATGATATAGAAAATATATAAAATAAAAATTGGAAACTACATAAACTTTTCTATTTTGATGTCATTATAATCGTCTTGATAAATACTTTCTAATGATATATTTTGTTATAAAAATATTTATTCTATTATAGTTTAATAAATTACATAAATTAATCAAAATATATAAAATTAAACAACTAATTATAGGTAAATTAGTTTTTATATGTTATATCATGTTCAGTTATGTCTTACTAAATGTTGAACATCTATTTTATCTTGTCTTATTTTATTCTGTCATACTCTATCTAGATACCAAACCACTGTTAATAAATACTTTGAGTCCCTTAATTTGCTTTTCAATTTTCTTATATATATATATATATATATATATATATATATATATCACTACAAGTGATATGAACATTATCAAAGGATAATATTATTAGTAGACATTCGTTGGTAATAAACAATAATATTGATGGAAATCTGAAGTTAAATCATAATACGATAGATATTAACAGAACCCAATGTTTAATTTAGGCCATATCAGTGGCCAAAGTCGTATACAACTATAACACCTAGCCTAAGAGTTGATCAATAATGGTTTGACAAAAAGCATTTTAGCCTAAACGTATGAGTTGTTGTATTCGCACGTGATAACCTGATGGATAATGCCCCAATCTATGTCTCGCTGACATCATGGTGACCAATATGAAAACACCAACAACGACTCTAATACTTAGGATATGCATTTCTAATCCGTATAAAGTCTTCCTATTTTATAGTAATACATATAATTGTGATTAAACGTTCCTTGCGTATATGTCTATTTTATGATTATACTTGTAATTGTGATTAAACGTTACGTATGTGTGTGCGTGTCTATTTATATATAGACATATTAGTTTTGTGTAAAATATGAGTGTACGTAATTTTAAAGTTTTAGGATGTTTTTGGGTATTTCTTACATTTCTGAAATTTAAAAAGTTCGGATTCAATTTAAGTTTTATATAATTTAGAAAACGGGGAATGGTAATTACTTTTCGAATTGGACGTTCATACCAAAAAAAGGAAAATAATTCAAAATTAGAATAACGTTCCATGAATGCAGATTAATCATCTGATAACAGTAATAGAAACCATCATTGTTAGTTAAGTTAAAGAATCTATTAACAACTTTTGCAGATGTTGACGATGTCAGTATTTTCATTCCCTTAATCTTTAATTTCATGTTCTGCAACATCTATAATCCAACTAATTTATAAAATTCATATTTTTTCTATTTAAGTTGACAAGGACATGACTCTTAAAAATGTTTATAACACCTATAAATTTAAACATGAGACATAGGACAATTAGATTATAAGTTTTATTCACTCCAATCTGAAATATTTTAATTTTAGAAGTTATTTACTCGATATCAGATATTTATAAGTGCTCGAGGACATAAACATATATCACCCTTTATATTTAAGATAACCTTAAGCACATGTCTTATAAATTAAGCTGATGTTCAATTAAAATTAAATATATACGAAACATTGTCTTATATAAATAATATCAATTCTAGAAGTTATTTACTGATGCTCATAGGCATGGGGACGAAGATGGGTATGGTACTCCCCGTTCCGCTCCGTACCCGTTATATATATTAATTAATAAATCATATATATATATATATATATATATATATATTATTTCAACTAAAGCGATAATTTATAATTTTCTATTTTGTAGCTAGTTTTATAATCTAAAACTGTTATTTTTTGGATGTTAATATGTAATATTTTGGATATTAAGTCAAAATATGATTACTCAATATGATTTTATATTACTCAATATGATTTTATATTACTCAATATCTTTTGGTACATGTGACTTTAAGTTTTTTTGGATTAAATTGAATTTTTTTGGTTTTAGGTTATCAGTTCTTATATGATGTTGTGGTCTTTTTGTATTAAAATAAATTCATTTTGGTTTTAGGTTTATTGAAAATGTTTGAGATATAAACATGTATGATTTATCACATATTTGATTTAAAATAACTTATATAAACGAAAAAAAAAATCTCGTTTTCCCGTTGAGGATCCCCTTCCCCCGTTAGGGATAGGGATGTGATTATAATCCTCGACGGAGATAGAAACAAAGACGAGAATATAGATAAATAATCGAGGACGAAGATGAGGATTGAGGTCCCTGCCCCTGCCCCAACCCAGCCCCATGGCTAGATGCTCAATGTTTTTTTCAAGGCACAAGGCTTAATGTTTAACCTTTTTGCTTATTTTTTTCAATAACTGTTATGTTAATGATTAATATTTTATTGATTAAACAACTATCAATTCTTCACGAATTTTTTTATCAGTAAAAACAAACTAATTCAAAAATACATAAATAATCAACTTATCTTTGATAAGCATAAACATTAGAAATAACTATTTTTCTAAAACATTAGAAATAATTAATTCTTTTTCGATCGAAAACTAATTATTTAGAAAAAATATAAGTAATTACTCATTTTAAAAACATTAGAAATAACTAGAAAGGTATTCACACAATGTAGCGAGATAATCTCAATTTTAATGTTTCATTTTTTTTGTCTCAGTCGATGTTATAATATGGTTTTATGTGGTTTTGAGAAAGCGATAATGTTTTTAATTTTGAAAAGAATATAAATATGATGATATTATAAAAAAATAAAAAAAATATTGCTATTAATACCAAACTAACTATTTAGATTTTTTTTGTGTGTATTTTTTAATTCATTTTTCTATTTTTGGTTTAATAATCTAATTTTTTATAAAGATAATAATTTTGTTAAAACTCAATAATTACCCTACTTGTATTTTAGATTTTTTATATTTAAAATGAGATTTTATTTTCTACTTGATTATATTTATCTGCAGTTAGTTACACGAATTCAAACATGAAGCTTTAACAAGTTGTTATACACAATTTTACTTATAATCTTAAATTTTAATCATATGCATCAATAAACAGTAATTCATACGTAAAAAATGGCATTTAAGAGTTTTTGTAAATGCTTTATAATATAACTAGAAGGGTACTCGCGCAATACAACAAAATATATCTCGATTTTAATGTTTCATTTTATTTATAATCTTGAATTTTAAGTAATATGCATCAATAAACAGTATTTCACGCATAAAAAATGATTTTTAAGAGTTTTTGTCAAATGCTTTATAATACAACATAGATATAATTTTTTTTCCCAAAAACATTAGAAATAAATATTAACAAAATACCAATGATCTTTGGGCCCAAAAATGCCCGAAACCTGCCTAACATATATATTAAGCCCAATTAGCATTGGGCTCATCTGAACCGATCTTGATCCTAAGTCCTAACTCCTAGCTACCAAGTACCAACCAACTAGACTCGGGTTTGGTTGTAATGAGGTAATCATAATACAACAAAATTGGGTTTATATAATGTCATAAGTCTCTAAGTGATGTAATAAAATACTTTATAGGACCATACATATACATGTCTCATATAAGGTGTTGCAGTAAATTTATATGACGCTTTTATGCGTTTTAAATATTTTTTTATGACACTTTTGAAATAAAGCGTCTTATTAAATGTTTTAGATGACATTATTTCAAAAACGTCTTATAAACACAAACATTATACAAAACAATGTGTTTATATAACATTTCTCAAAATTATCCTATAAAAAAGCTAGCATAACACTTTATTTAAAAAAGTATCATATAAAAACTATTTAAGGCGTTCAAAAGCGTCACTTGAACCTGTTGCAACACTCCTAAATAGGACATATATCTATTTGGTCCTATAACCTTAAGTTTTATAAAACAATTTTTTAAGACGTTTAGAGATTTATGGCGTCCTACGAATCCAATTTTCTTGATGCGTCGGGTTATAACAGGTGGCAAATAAAGAGGAGAATCAACCAGCTTAACCACAATCCCTAATTAGGTTTAATAAAATAACCTTTATAAAAAAAAGCCTGGCCCCGTAGGTTTCATCTTCTAGGCATTAATTTTCAAATGTACCAAGGGTTCATCTACCTAAACACTTACCATAAAATTCAACATCATTACTTATTTATCGGATAAGATTTAGTCCATCAAAATGACATCGTATACAACAACTTATCTGGTAAGTGTTAACCATGGTAAGAGACGTCGCACTCACTTACCGGGTAAGATTCTCGGTCCTTGCCTTCACTCTTACCAGATAAGATTCTTGATACTTGTCATATTTGTTCATTAAGGTACCGTAACTTAGTTTAATAAACGGCCCTTGAATGATTTAAAAAAAGTAAAGAAGTCTGTTTCTATGAATGATACTGTAAAGCCTCCACAATAACATCTAACATTTGTTAGAACATCTTTAACAACCATACATATTACATATAACACAGCAGAAGAGTTGAAATATTACACGATTATTCAAATGTACATATACTTCTCTTTTGAAGTATATAATATTCATAAACAATAAATATACACACACTTGTCACTTTTGATGAGATTTGAATCTTCCGGTCAGCTGCTGGACCAATGACATGCTTAGTGATGATTGGGGCCCAAGAGGGAAAGAAGAAAGGTTTGGTAATGGCCAGATGTTTCGGAATGAACAGCATCATTCAGACTCTTATGATGCTTCTTATGATACTCTGCCTTAATATACTGCATATCGATCTCTGTTCTTGTCACGATTACTCTTATCAGCGTTTTATCGTCTGTTCCCATCCCCTTCATTGCTTTACGCAGTACCTATAAGCGTACAATAATACTTCAAAGCCTTTGGTTTTGAATTATGCCCATAACCCAGCTTCTAAATGGCCACACAAGACCAATATTAACCTATGTTAGGTTTCTTAAGTCCATAAGTGCGAAATAGGGGAGGGATATGCAAAGCAAAACAAATTTCAGACAACCATTGGTCTAGCAGTATCCGGGCTTTTGACCTTCTAGGAGGTCAGGTTCAATCTCCACTAAAGGTGAGGAGGGCATCTGTGAGTTTATTTGTTGCATTTGTCGTATATAAATATTATATACTTCAAATAGATATCTGGTCATGTATAGATGATACCTTGGCAAAGTACTTCCCAGGATTTTCAGCACATTGTAAGATCGTGACAAGGGCATGCTCATAGTTTCCTGAGGTTTCACCTTTTACAGCCTGCAGCGAGTAAATATGCTAGTTAAATCACCAAAAAATATGCCAGAAAACTAGAAATAAGGCAGTGTCGCATAGATTCACCTTCTTCAGTGTGTTCCCGTACATATTATGATAAGCAGAACTAACAGCAGCAAGGTGTGCCCGACTTCTTCCGCTGAAAATGATTCTGAAAGTCTTCTCATCGGTTCCCAGTCTCTTTTCCCCAGCTTTATACAGAGCTTTAGCATCATGATCTACCATTGTTCTATCAACTTCCAACCCTTCACTGCGAGGTGTACTTAAATATGCCAGAAGTAACTGTCCAAGGTCACCAGAAGTTTGAGCTTGAATGGCATCCTCAAGGTGTTTGTAAACTCCATGAAGGGAAGGGTAAATTTGCTTAAGATGCTGGAGCTGGGATGGAGTCCGAGAACATATGACTTCTGTAGCTGCTTTTAGATCAATGTCTGTAGTTAAAGCATCTTGTAGTATGATTGCATCCCTTCGTGCTGGATCGGGCATCCAAAGCAAGATTGCTTTCTGAAACCATTGGAAATAGCATCATTTCAATCAATTAATCAATATTTTGATGCAATCAGAACTTGTTTACTTAATGGATCGGATAAATTAGAACTATATATAGTATGTACCTTGAGATCTCCACCAAGTTCTGAAGTGAGCCGTTTGATGGGGTCTTCAGAGTACATAATCTTATAATCATGTATAATGAGAGCACGTTGTGCTGAATCACGATGGGCAAGAATATTGACAACTGCTGAAGTATCACAACCAAGCCCTGAATACACACAGATTGTTATTTCTCAGTATACATCCATGATTGTGAATAACTAATAAGAATTCATCGCATTACAGGCCCCGAAATCAATGAATGAAAGATATATCTAAACGAATTTTGCTGTGTGTGTTAATTTGCAGAGATAAATATACAGGGATCCATTAACTAAGAGAATCAACAAGGACAACTAAAACTGCAAATTAGGTATCAATTTGAACAGCAAGTGAAACAAAACGAACATTCCGAACCTCAATTTCGTCTGGTTCAATCGTAACTTGCAACAATATTTGAGTGATCTCATGAAACAGAAGTAGGAAACATGAAAATGTGTTGAGAAATTAGAAAAAAAATGGAACAAATTGGGATGAAATACAAGTGGCGGAGAGGTTAAATGGAGTGAGTTACGTACCTTTGAAAGCTTTGTATAGGTGCATGGCGTCATCACGAGGCGAAGACAAGACTGGTGGAATTGTCAAAGTAGCCATTGTAGGAGCCTTCTATCCCTCTCGATGATGCTTGCAAATCCTGAAGATGTGAACTCAAAAACTTATTTTGTCATCAGGAAGACAGCCGCCCAATTCAGGTACGATCAATAACAGAGACGACCCATCATTTTTATTTTTATTTTAATAGGATGACGTAAGTCCAACTTACATGAATTGTGTTTTAAAAGAGAATTAATTCAGTTAATATCTTGATGCATTCATTTGCCATTGATTTAATGATGAGGATCTCTTTTTAAGAATTATGATTGATCCAACGATAAAAATCTCTTCATCCATTTCTCATTGAAACTGAACCCTATATATAAGAATATCAAAATATAAATAGAAAACCAAAAAATTTAATAAAAAGGAACTCTAACCATAAAGACTTGTGACATCCAACAAAATAATATATTATAGTTCAATAACGTAATCTTTTTCCTTACCATAAACCATGAAAGCCACCGTATACAAGGGCCACCCTCTTCAATAACTATAATAGCACTTTTTAATTCTGGATAAGAGTAAGACATCCATTGAATGACCATATTTTGTCAGACGAAGGAATGAAAATGAAAATGAAAATGAAAATGAAAATGAAAATGATAGGGATTGAAAATGGGGTTGAATTCCCATTCTTTTTTGTTTTAACATGGAATCAAAATTTAGGCTTCTAGAGGGATGAATTCATTATATTATATAAAACTAGTCAGTTTTTTTTTTCTATTGATTACTGCTTAATACTTTTAACCAAACATACATTAAATCTTAACAATAGTCAAACTTGATTGGTTGAGGTCAAACTTTATTCGATTCCTATTTCTTATATTTCTATCTCAAAATTTGACATAAAATATAAGAAATCCGACATGTTGACATAAAATATATAAATCCGACGTGTTTTTAGATATATATTTAAAAAATAAACATTTTTAAATTGATAAATTTCTAAAAATAATAATTTTAAAGTATATTCATGTGTATATTAAAATCATATTACTTAAAATAACATCGAATTTAAATACAATTAATTGTTTTTTAAAGAGTGAATTAAAGTGGTGGTCCCTAGGTTTCCTCAAGTATTGAATCTGATTTAGAATACGAACTATTTTCACTGATGGTTTATTAATTTTTAATTTCATCACACTCAAAGTTATTAAAGTTAATTTTCTCAGTTGACAACAGTTAGAAGAGACAAATTACATGACCCACCAAAAAACGTAGTCCAATAAAATTAGTTAGGCCACCTACATGGGGCTTGCAAACACAATTGCAAATCAACTTTTGTGTATGGATTGCCAACCAAGAAAAACCTTGCAAAATTTGCAAGTCAATTTGAAAACCACGTAGGCCACCCACTTTTCTCTAATTTTATTTTTCTTCTTTTAATTATTTAAATAAATTATTTTTATACAAAACAATTAATTTTATAAATTAATAATGTTAATATATTTTTAAATATATCAATTATATAATAAATTAAAT
>NW_020200675.1:104610-115413 GCF_001531365.2 Cynara cardunculus var. scolymus | reverse complement strand
ATTTTGATAACTAAATATATTTACTAATAACAAAAAAATATAAAAATAATTAACATAATTAACAAGTATTGTAAATAATAAATAAATAATATTTACGAATAAATGTATAATTGAAATTAATTAATTTATACCTAAAGAATTCTTGCGCCTCCAATCCTTCGTGTTGTGCTTCTTTACATATTTGGTCCTTATACTTTAAAAGAAATATTTTTCACCAGAAAAGACATCAAATGACTGATACTTATAATTTAAAAATGTTTTAATTTTTATAAAAGTATTCTATAAGGATAGAACTTGTTCGATTTAATCCTTAAAAAGAATAGAATTTGTTACATTGTCCAACTTCGTCTTAACAACTTATTCATAATGTCTTAATATGAAACACAGTTATTGGTTTTATTAATTTGTAATCTCTATTAAATGCTTTATTAGGATGGCTTTGAACGATGTAGTAGATCATTCTTATTATAATGTTCACTAAATTTCCTTCTTTCTTTTTGATTTCGCATCTGTTACAATTTATAAATAATACTCAATAATAATTAATTCAATATGAGTATTGTCTTAATCAATCATTGATCTAAACAACTTCAAATGATTGGTTGATTGACTTATGCACCTCTTTGTTACTGTTTTTGTATTTTCATGTTTAGCAAATACAACTCAATCCATCTACGCAAAAAGTTCTGATTTGTGAACTTTTAAATCAATAAGTTAAATTATTCGTTTTTTCTATATTTATGTTTTTTTTTAATTTAAGAAATCTGTAAGAAAAAACAAAATAAATTCTTATCAAACCCTTAGCGATTAGATAATTGAACACTCAAAATACCTTTGGAGGCCATTCATAAACAACTACATATTTTCGTCATGGCATACGTCCACTTGCAATATCGATATACAAACAAAATGGAACGTTTAGTGTGTGTGTATATAGACTTACTATTATACTACAAGTATATTTGTATAATGCGTTTAAATATATCTCAGTTTTGTCTATTGTGTGTGGCTTAGGTGG
The DNA here is from genome assembly GCF_001531365.2 of Cynara cardunculus var. scolymus. NCBI lineage: Eukaryota > Viridiplantae > Streptophyta > Magnoliopsida > Asterales > Asteraceae > Cynara > Cynara cardunculus. The sequence goes on along the minus strand of NW_020200675.1, from coordinate 114,395 downwards.
CAAAACCGTGATATGACTTTACCCAAATATATGAATACTTTTCATAAATTTAAGACCGGTCTGGTGGTTAGTTCATTGTTATGTTCAAGCCTTTTGTTGTAATTTGTTAAAAACATAATAAATCTGAAATTAAAAGCTAAAAACTAAGAAAATGACACTAAAGAGACTCAAACTCGGGTCTGAAGTGGAATAAAAGTCTTGCAAACCAACCAAAACAAGGAGACTTGTGTACTCATTGTAGTTTCAAAATATATACAATGACACATAACAAATTGATATCGTTGCACTTTTCATGATTCTCTAATTTTTTACATTACTACGTAGAACGAAGCAGTGACACGAGCCACTGTATGCTCAACTTTTGGTCCGTCCCTGTGTCCTAGGTTCGATCTTAGTCCTCCAAGTAGCCTCATCCGTTGAGTGAGACAAAAATCCCCCTCACATTGGTGTTCTTGGAGGCAAATTCCATGTGAGGCCACTAGGGTTGACGGTAATCAACTTTTTGCCCCAATATATCTCAATTCCAATGTTGAGAACTCGAACTATGAATCATGATTCATGTTCATCTTAATTCTTTGTTTTTTTATATAGAGCACTTTGCTATGTCATAGGGCATGATGTTCATGTTGTATTTGAACATGTTTATCAGTTAGTTATATGAAAGTCAAATGCGAAGCTTTGAAAGCTGTATGTATACAAAAATAAGTTGCAAACTTGAACTTTAAGATATTTTAAGAAAACGAGAGTTATAATATAGTAACAATATTAATATGAATACACTCGCATGTAAATATGCACATGGTCGAAAAATTGAAAACCCTATTAAATTGGGGGAAAATTATTGATATTAGAATCAAATTAAAGATATTAAAATACACTTTTTGATATAATCTGTTTGTCAAATGTTTTATAATATAGTAAATATATTAGTATGAATATCGTCTCATGTCAAAATACTCGTGATCGAAATTTTGAAAACCATATATTTTCACATTTTGAAATTCAAATGTTGTTTACTTCACATTCGGTACGTGAAGAAGATCAGGGGTGGACGTAAGATTTTTGCCAAATGGGTGCACCCTTAAATTGAATCAAAATGCACGCAAAAGCCCCTTGATACTTTTAGCTGCACTTCGCTTTCGGGGAATTTTTTAAAGTTTCTTAGTGTGCACTCAACACCTCCTAACCCGTGTTATAATTTAACTAACAACCCCATATATCTTGTTGTGAATCCAATTACATTAAATGCACAGATGATTTCACTAAAATCACCAACATAATCTACCTATTTTGTTTCATAAACAAATACCTTCCTTTAAGTTATGTTATTCGAATTAATCAAATGTGTATGGATCGTCGACTTACACAACTGCACATTACATTTGATAGTTGATACTATATAACATCTTTCAGTTGGCAACAAATACACACAACACAATCGTAGAGTTACAATAGACACAATAATTCAAATGCACAGATTATTCAAACACACTGATACCACCACGAAGATCTAAAGCTAGATGGGAAGGGAATAACATCGAGACACTTGCTAGTGATGATTCGGGCCCAAGAGCGAAAGAAGAAAGGTTCGGTAATGGCCAGATGTCTCCGAGTGAACAGCATCGTTCAGACTTTTATGATGCTTCTTATGATACTCGGCCTTAATGTACTGCATATCAATCTCTGTTCTTGTAACGATTACTCTTATCAGCGTTTTATCAGCAGTTCCAATCCCCTTCATTGCTTTACGCAGGACCTGCAATCGTAGTATTTCAAATCAACAATAAGCCTAACAAGATGGTCTCGGATGGAGAATTTGAACCCAACCTAAGGAAACCAAAGTGATCTAGTAAATTTGCAACGGAAGTGGACGGACTGTGATTAAAGAACTTTGGCATCGTTGCTATTTTGAGAGAGAACTTTCAAAATTTCCATTCTAAGCAAAGTGGTCCCATTTTGATAGCTAGTTACTTGAAGGAGGTTCAACAAATACAAAGTTCCTTACTTTCCTTAAACCGTCGGTTTTTTCAGGAAACCGACATTATACCACAACCTTTGCACGCAAGGCCTTGACCGTACATCACATAACGCGAATCTAAACCCAGAAGAAGAGTAATAGTTGCCTAATAGTTGCCTAATAATGCCCTCTTTTAAACCCCCAAGTGTTTGGGCCGTTGACCTAGTCGTCCCTTGAGCCTCATGAAGCATTATGTATTCATGTCTCAGGTATGATCCTGCTAGGTGCTCTCAACTCCTTTTAGGGGTATGTCGGGTGGCTGAAAAGTAAAGTTTCTCTGGTCCATGTGAAGAGGGCGCTATGCATATAAAGTTTCTCATGTTTCTCAGCTTTGGTGAGGTTTGAACCCTTGACCTCCCGAGAGGCTGGGCACATACACTTCTTGTGGACTAGTTAGGCAAAAGATTTCAACTACCATGGTAACCAGAAAAACTAAAATCAGTTCCCTCTTCAACTGAGAAAGGAAAACTCGTTTGACAATTACAAATATATCAATTTGTTCTTGCTCATCAAATATGCCCTTAACACAGCTTCTAAATGGCCACGAAAGATCAAAATTAACTCAAGTTAGATTTAGTGAAGTCCAGATGTGTCTTTACGTACAAGATAGGAGAGAGAGTATGCAAAGCAAAACAAATTTTGGATACATATAAATGATACCTTAGCGAAGTACTTCCCAGGATTCTCAGCACATTGTAAGATGGTGACAAGGGCATGCTCAAAGTTTCCCGATGTTTCACTTTTTACCACCTGCAGTAAGTAAATAGGGTGTGGGTGTGTGTTTCGCCATTTTAAAAGAAAGAAACATAGTGTAATTAAACCGCCCAAAATTATGCCAAAAACAAGATAAAATAAGGCTCTGTCACGAAGACTTACCTTCTTCAGTTCCCTCCCGTACATACTATGATATGCAGAACTGACAGCAGCAAGGTGTGCCCGACTTCTTCCACTGAAAATGACTCTAAAAGTCTTCTCATCGGTTCCCAGTCTCTTTTCCCCAGCTTTATACAGAGCTTTAGCATCATGATCTACCATCGTTCTATCAACTTCAAACCCTTCACTACGAGGTGTACTTAAATATGCCAGAAGCAACTGCACAAGGAGAGTCAAGGCCGCAAATTATTGTCTGGATATTAAAGAGTTAACTTATTCTGTATACCAGAACTGAAAACTATTTAGATAAACTTTGTAAGTAATAATATTGACACGTGAAGACTATGGATGTGGGAGAATGCAGAAAAGTGTGTATTTCAAACTATATCTTCATATTTTAATATAAGAACGACAAAACAAAAAATAAAGAAATAAAACTGAAACGAATCTTTCACTAAATGTAATCAGCAGTAAATTTAAACGAGGCCAAAACTTGATAAAATATCATGTGAACCTAGCCTACATCGTTACATATAAGTAAAGCTATAAAGATTAATGAAGCTTGCCTAATATGACTGTAAAGTACAAAATGAACGAAACAATCACAAATTTATACATCTATGTTGATTTAAATCCCAAAGTAAAAAAGTGTTGTTGGCATAGATCTCTCAAGAAGCCACTTAAAAATCATATTGAATGATCAAGATACATCCCTATGCTTACACTAGGATCCAAGAACTTTTTACTAGTTAACATTAATTATGAAATATGAAATTATGTCCTCCGTCCGTCCAAAAAAATGCAATGTTTGACTTGGCACAAGATGATTTGTTGGGGAGAGGTGCCTTTTTTGGGGCAGATGGAATACTATTTATAAGCAAACAGGTGAAACACAGAAAAAGAGTGCGTAAGGAGCAACCTGTTCAAGGTCCCCAGAAGCTTGAGCTTGAATGGCATGCTCAAGGTAAGTACCATGAAGGGCATGGTAAAGTTGCTTAAGATGTTGCAGCTGGGTTGGAGTCCGAGAACATATGACTTCAGTAGCAGCTTTTAGATCAATGTCAGTAGTTAAAGCATCTCGCAGTATGATTGCATCCCTTCGTGCTGGATCGGGCATCCAAAGTAAGACTGCTTTCTGAAATCATTGGAAATATCATTTCAATCTTTTTCCCCTTTGTCCCTTTCCAATTAATCAAATTTATAATGCAATCACAACTTACCTTCTTAGAATTAAAGAATAAAAGGACAAGCTCAACCATAGGTTTATCGTAGTAATACTAGTTATCTTTGTGTTTTCTGGGACTAGGGAGGGATGTCATAAACTATTGATAGTTTCAAAACACAAATGTTATAACTCGGTAACTTCACATTTTCGATCTTAACAGTTAAGAACAGTGTCAGATGATATTTAAAGAAGCAATAAAATTAAAGAAGATATACTACAATGATAGTACCTTGACATTTCCACTAAGCTCTGAAGAGAGTCGTTTGGTCAGGTCTTCAGAGTACATAACCTTATATTCATTTGCAATGAGAGCACGCTGTGCTGAATCACGATGGGCAAGAATATTGATAACAGCTGAAGTGTCACAACCAAGTCCTGAATATACCACACATTGTTATTTCTCAGTCATCCATGATTGAGTATGAATAATTAATAAAAGTTCATCACATTACAGACCCTGAAAATCATTGAATGAAAGATATATCTCAGCAGATTTTGCTATTTGTGTTATTTAACAGATAAATATACTTGCAATTTAAAATGAAAAGATGGTATGTTGCCTTGTTGTGTGAATTCTCTAGTCTTTGGTATTGTTAAAATCTCTCTTTTTTTAAGACAGAATAACTCAAATCAAAATAAAAGTTAAAAAATTATCCATTTGACCTTTAAATGTTAAGGCTGAATGAAACGATTAAGAACATCTTCAATAAGAGGTTCTTATATGCAAAAAAATGCAGCGACTTAATGACTTATAAGAACTACCATTGGAGAAAGTTCTTATAAGTCATTCAAATCCTTGGAGTTCTTGTACAAAAAAACTTGGTTCTTATCTTGATTTTGGTGTTAAATGACATATTATTAGGTTTTTATGTATTTTTTATTTGTATATCCATATTATCGATGTTGAAATAATACATGGGATCCACAAATGAAGGTTCTTATTAGTTGTTACCATTGTAAAGTCTTATGCTAGTTCTTCAATTGCTGAGTTGGCAATAACATAACCAGAAAAATGCAGAAAAGAGAGTCTTATAAGTCACTCCATTGGAGGAACCCTACTGCAGAACTCCATTCTTTCATTTAATGCAAAGCCATTGCGGATTTTCTTGGCAGTTCTCTTGGGCCGTTGGGATTAGACTTAGTCAAGGTGGGCGTAAACGGTCCGGACACCCATGGTTAACAAAAAAAACTATCTAATTATTAGGAAAGAAAATGTTAATTAACATTTTATTGTACAAAAAATAATTATTGCGAGTTTCATTGCATCTTTTTGTGGTAGCCATAGATTTGCCTAAATTTCTCCGTGTAGAAGAACGAAAGAAAACAGGGAGAGTTGGTAGGTACATCTTCTCTGGAGTGACAACCCTAATATTTGGGGATTAAAGCAAAAAGCAACAGTAACTATAAAATCATAGCCAAATCATCAACAGTATATTTCGTAACGAGAAAGAAGAAAGCGACGATCTCATTTTCGAATGTTGAAACTCGTCAATTCCAACTTCAAAATTGATACGAGCTTCGAAAAAAGTACAGTCTGCTAATCAATTGGAAATGATGTTGCATTTGCAAAGTAACATGTTTCACATAGCTCTCCTTCTTCCTCGTTTGGAAAGGAATGATTAGTACAAGAATCATTAAGGACAATTAAACACCGCAAATCATCCATTATTGAACGGCAATTGAAACAAAATAGAAAATTCCAAAGCTCAGTTTCGTCTCGTTCAATCAAAACTTCCAACAATATTTGAGTGCTTCCATGAAATTGAAGTAGGAAACATGAAATTGTGCTCATAAGTTAAAAAAAACAACTGATCGTATCGCTGATAAGACACGGAATTCGGAAACATAAGTGGAAGAGAGGTGAAATGGAAAGAGGGTTACCCTTGAAAGCCTTGTATAAGTGCATAGCGTCATCACGAGGCGATGACAAGACTGGTGGGATAGTCAAAGTAGCCATTGTAGGAAGGAGCCTTCTCTCTCTGGATGATTGAAATTGCAAACTTGTTTTCTCTCTAATCGTTGAGTTACAGGTATGTGTAATAATGGCAATATTTGCTTTTAATTTTGATAAGACCAAACCATTCTATTATGAACTTCTGTTGGACCACATTTTCCATTCATAAAACATGTGAGATCAATCATGTAGCAATGGTTCGCTCTCCACAACCACATTACAAAATCCCGATTAAGAGGTGTTTAAAAACCATAAAAATCACACAAAACAAAGTAAGAACTCGCATCCTTGTTCAAAAACTCAAAATACATCGATGACCTACACAAAATTAACAACTATATTTTTCGATTTTTCTTGAATTTGATCCTAAAATTCATATAATTTATGAAAACTAATGTGACAAATAATACTTAGCAATCTTGTGGGATTAATTCAAGTGACAATAAAAATAAAGTATTTTGTAATTCTTCTTAAAGATCACAAATACAAATCTTGTAAGACCATTATAGATTTTTCTAACTGTTTTTCGGACCTCCTAATATAATAAGTTGGTCCAAATATCTCAATTTAAAAGAATTGATTTAAGCATCACTTTTGCAAATTCTAAAATTATATAATTTGAAATAAAAATGAAACGATATGATTGGTTGTTTTATATATACATATTTGTCGATTACCTACTCCAATCCACCTCAATAGACGGTTGCCGCCCCTCCAATTACAATCCTTTGCGTTTCCCCTTTTTACATTTTTGGTCCTTGTACTTTGTAACGTAACATTTTAGTACCAAAAAGATATTAATAGTATTGAAATTCTCTTATAAATATCTTATGAACCAAGAATCTTACACGATAAAAATGATGATAAGAATGGAGAGTCTTACCTGGTAAGTGAAGGTGACGCCTCTTACCCGGGTAAGCGTTTACCAGGTAAATTGTTGCATGGGATACGTTTTGATGTACTACAATCTTATCCAATAAAATAAATTATAGTATTGACTCCTAACGGTAAGCACTTACCGGTTAAACATTTAGGTAAAAAGCCCCTTAACATAAAATATAAAAACTTAAAAAGAGCAGAAATTATGTTGATTTTAATTATATCTTTTAAATGATTAGTAAATCGATGATATTTATATATTATATAAGACTTCGATTCATAATCTAAAAGTTATTAAATTAATTAATTATACAATTAAATTGAAATCTAATTAACTACTATGACCTATATGTTAATTATAAATTTAATCATTCTTTAGACAATACATTAATATGCAAGTGGAATTTGATATTCTTTTTAAATAATTTTGATGAATTAATTGAGGTGACGAAAAATATTTGTAATGGATTTGTGTTTATCATATGGTTTAGTTATTTTAACTTTAATTCAACCCGACATTTAATATGATAAAATTTCCGATCAACATAAACTTGGAAGAGTCGACTTTGAATCGTTGGGTATATGGAAATTTACTACATATATAAAACGACCAATATCTACTTATGTTACTTGAAAAAGAGTATTCTTTTTTATTTAAAAGTGTTTCGACATGAGTGACACACTTTTACTACTTCTAAGTTGTCATGTTCATTAGGATGTGGTATTTGAGATGATAGAATAAAAACATTAACCAATTAAACTATAACCCCTACGAATCTCTGCATGCAATCGGGAAGAGCAAACGGACAGAGGAGGCCTCGCTCACCTACCATACCACTTTTAGGGTAGGGTAGGCTAAGCAAGCTACGATCTAACGCTTGCCTCCGGTGGCTAACCTAGGTTGGGGCGAAAACTCCAAAACTAGGGTTCAAGAGGGGTCTATGTTAAGTAATATTTCCCAGTAGCTTCGGGTGTTGAATCTCGTGCAAGTTAGCTGTTAAAGCACTTTCTCTCATGAATTGAAAGAGTTTCATCTCATATAGGTAGGGCTGTAAACGACCAAACGAACACGAACGGAGGCTTGTTCATGTTCGTTCGTTTAACTTAACCGAACAAACGAACGAACACGAACGGTAAACGAACGAAAATCTTTGTGTTTGTGTTCGTTCGTTTAGAAATAAGGTATGTTCGTGTTCGTTTATGTTCGTTCGTTAACATGCCAAACGAACGTAAACGAACGAACATAAACCAACGGGCTAAACGAACAGGTTAAATAAACATAAATAAATATTATTTAAATTCAAAGTAAATAAATAAAAGATTATATATTAAATTTAATATATAAACGAACATAAACGAACGAATATAATAAACGAACGTAAACGAACGGTAAATGAACAAACGTTCATGAACATAAATGAACGAATGAGACTCTTGTTTATGTTCGTTCGTTTAACTAAACGAACAAAAAAAATTGTTCATGTTCGTTCATTTATTAAATAAACGAACATAAACGAACTTCCCGCCGAACAGTTCACGAACAGATTTCTGAACGTTCGGTTCGTTTACAGCCCTACATATAGGGTCATGATCAAGTTACAACCTAAGATATATGACAATATTATGTTAACTGTTCGTATTTCATTTACTGTGGTTTACATGGTCATCATCTAAAACCCTCATCTTCTAGTAATGCATCGGTTTTTTGGATCCGCTCAAACCATCATCTTCGTTCATAAAATTCACCATTGCTATATATAACTGCTACGCTCTTTCCGTTACAATAAGGTTTGTTTTTTAGACATTTTTAAGTAACATTTTTCAATGAGTGTCATATAAGAAAACTAATATGGTGATTTAATAATAACAAAATAATATACGTATTTATAAAAATTTAATATTATATATATAATTAAAAAAAAATTAATACTATATTAAAATATCGTTTATAAAGACCATCTTTATTGACATCTAAATAACTTTAAATACCTCTATAATTTTTAGTGTTTTAGTATCGGATTGAAGATAAAAACACTCCATCTTTGTGTTTTTAGTGTTGGGTTAAAAATGCCGTAAACGGATCATTCTCGTTGTAGTGCTCACTCAATTTCTTTCTTTACTTTCTAAACGTATAAATTACTCTTTTAATTATACTTCCATGTTCATCAGATACAACTTAACTCAACGGAAAAATCTCGATTTGCAGGAAGCCTTGGGACATGAAGCTTTTCGCTTTGAAACCAACCGATATTATTAAATAGTGAATAGACAAACTTCTTGAATGGCGATGTTGGTTCTTGTGGATGTCAATCGACGCTACTACTACTACCTTGATGAAGCAAGTAGCCATTGTTTAAGTTTCTTTGTTTGGCTTTACTTTGATATCTATAAAATCCTAACCAAATCACAGGATATGCTCTTATCTTCGGAGAGTTTAATAACCTGGCTTATGAGTGGTCCCTTTGTATATGCTCTCTTTTATATATATATTTGCTAACTACATGCATGAAATAGATATTTGTTATTCAATTATTGGCATGATATTTTGAACTCTATATTTATATCTAAGCATTTGACAAAAACTCTTAAAAACATTTTTTATGCATGAAGTATTGTCTATTGATGCATATTACTTAAAATTCAAGATTATAAGTAAATTGAACGTAAGTACAACTTATTAAAGCTCTATATTTGAATTGTGTAACTAACTGCGAATAAACATAATTAAATAGAGGATAAACATCTCATTTTAAAATTTAAAAAATTTAAAATATAATTAGGATAATTATCGAGTCATAACAAAATAATTAATTATTATTTTTATAAGAAAATTATAT
>NW_020200675.1:33379-102785 GCF_001531365.2 Cynara cardunculus var. scolymus | reverse complement strand
GTCATTATTAAATGAGTATTAAAAAATAATYAATTAATCATTAAATTAATTGGGCTGCTTATGAACAATTGTTCACAGGGTATTTTGTTAATAAATCCTCACGCATTGTGAACCCGATATTCTCCAGCCGATTTGTAACCTACGATCGATTATGAACATATTCACAATTCATGTTTACATGTCGGCCATATGCTCGTGTGAACAGCATCTATGTCTTGCAATGTAAACATTATGTTCATATGTTCATATATGTTCACATGTCGGCCCTATGTTCGTGTGAACAGCATCTGTGTTTTACAATGTAAACACTATGTTCATTTGGTGTGATGTTTTTCAATGTCATACCATATGACATCGTCACGGATTCGTGTGAACAACGATTGTGTCTTTCAATTAAAACAAGTTGTTCATATGGTGAACATATATGAACATAGACTGCAAGTGATGCACATATATGAACATTTTCAAAATCAAGGATYGTTGTGCATGTGTGCAGATATGAACATAGACTGCAAGCGTTTATCGTTTTCATTATTCTGRTATTCTTTTACAATAGGATTCTCCATGTATCTTGGACGAAACGAAAATCTTGTACATTTAGACAACCAATTTCAATATATGTATAAAATCAATTGAAATGAATACCATGAACATGAAATAATAAAGAAATCATAAAAATCTCATRRACAATTAGATGTATCTTTTMAGATTTGTAACTCCCAATTAATTATTGGGGKTYACRAAAAGGTTGAATTAYCAAATTACCCTTATCATTAATTTATAATTTAGATTTGAACCTAAAGTGAAGAAAGAATCTGATTGGTCAAGATCGGTTTTCATAGTTTGTATCATATGGTTGGTTTCTATTTGAACCAACCTCTCTCTATATATATGTAATTAACCATCAATACATCAAAATCAGGTTTATAGACCGTCAAAAATATTTAAATATCATAATAGACTATTCTATAAAATTTAGTTTAATTATTATATGACTAAACAATTGTACATCATATATAAAAACACTATAATAAATTTATGTTGGAACCTTCTTTCTTTTCATAATGGTTCTTCTGAAGATTAATTTAAACGAAGATTCATATATTCTCACAGAGTTATCAGTGTGTTCAATATGAAACAAAATATCATGATCAATTATTGTTAGATGATATAAGTTTTTATGAGTCGCATTTACTATTTAAAAGATCTATATATTTGTCGGGCAAATGAAGAGGGTGTTTTATATATGAATCGTACAAACTGATTACACTAAAGATTTCAAATAAAATACCAAAAAAACCCAAACGTATTCATAAATTTGATGAGATAAAATTCAAATTACGATAGTTACTTAGGAGGTGTTTGGGATTGCTTATTTGAAACAACTTATGCTTTTCTACAAAAGCACTTATTAACTTATTATAAGTCAGAAGAGTTTAACTTCTTCAAAAACTCTTTATCACCGGTTTGACACTGGTATAAGTTGTTTATCCGAACACTCGAAAGTGTTTATTACCGGTTTCACACCGGAATAAATCAATAATTTGTTTTTATAAGCAATCTAAATCACCCCTTAGTTAGATATGATTTTTTTTTCTCTTATGTTGACATCATTTAAGATTTTAAATTCCAAGTTGCAGTCTCTGCATGATTTTAATCAGTTTTCCCTCTCCTTTTATATCCTGTTCTACTAATTCTTCATCTCTCCAACATTCTCTTTCCAACATCTTCCCTTCTTCTGGGTTCTGATCGCCATTTGCCAATTGCCATGCCAGGAGAAGTCTCTCTCTCTCTCTCTCTCTCTCTCTCTCTCTCTCACACACACACACACAGAACAGACAAACATGCAAGAAAACACTAACATGAAAGATATATATATATATATATATATATATATGTACAGTTTGATGCTAACAAATACGTGTATGTATAATTAAGGTGATGTGGCCAAGAATGGTAGCAAGCAAGATACTAAGGAAAACGTTGAGCAACAATAACTTTGTGGCCGATTTCCCCAGAGCCTCAGAATCTTTGCTTCATCTTCTGCCATCGGATCTTGAAGCACCCGCTGCTGATCCTATCATCTTGCCGGAAAACCAGGGGACACACAACTACAAGTATGATTCATTCATTAATTAAACCCATTTCATTACTATAATATCTTTCATTTTCTTCAGGAATTCATTAATCGGCTACTGTCATTAATGAAATCTTTGCTTTTTTATTTCCCAATTTGAAGTATTTTCGTTAGTTCTTGGAATGTCGGAGGTGAAACTCCCTCAGAAGACTTGAATATCGACGGCTTGCTGGATACACACAACACTTGTTGCCATATATATGTTCTTGGGTATTCATTAATCCTTAGTTTTTCATGAATTTTTTTTCAAGGGCAGTAATCATATATATGATATATTCGATATGCATGCTTGTTGTTTTTAAGGTTTCAAGAAGTGGTGCCTCTAAATGCCTCTAATGTTCTTGGATTGGAAAACAAGAAGGTTTCCACGAAATGGAATGCTTTGATCAGAAAAACCCTAAACAAGAAATCAAGAAGAGGCCACTTGAGCTCGGATAATGTTACCAAATCAGATACCGAAAGTAGCGATTTCCAACATGATTTCCGGTGTCTCATGAGCAAACAAATGGTCGGTTTACTGATATCGGTTTGGGTTCGAAGTGATCTTCATCCATTTATCCGAAACCCTAACGTATCATGCGTAGGTTGTGGCATCATGGGTTGCTTAGGAAATAAGGTATCATTATACTTGGATCAAAATTCTACGTACGATCGTGAATCATGTGTGTTTGTCTTTAATTACTACAAAGCACATTATTTCCAAATCATGCACGTAAAGTAGCATGGTTTCTATAACTTTTCATATGATATTTTAATTTTTAGGAGGAAATATGTCTCCTCAGAATCTTATTAATTGGTGTCATTTATTTGTTATATTATTTACTCTCTAAGTATTAATCAGGGTTTAATTTGTTCGTTCTTGTATCACAGGGTTCGGTTTCAATTCGGTTTCAGTTGCACGATACAAGCTTCTGCTTTGTATGTAGTCATCTAGCATCAGGAGGGGGAGAAGGCGATGAACGAAACAGAAATTCCAATGCCAATGAGATATTTTCACGTACAAGTTTTTCGTCAACCAAAGGGTCCTCAATTCGCTTGCCAAAAAGGATTTTGGACCATGAGTACGTATGTGTTAGTTTAATATATTTCATTATACACATATATATATGTATTCAAATATATTTTTTTTGAATTTTTTAAATGATTCACATATAAACCTTATTTTAACTTCGTATTCTTTTCTTTTTCACGATATTTTGTTTTTATTTATTTAAAATTCATCTATATATATATATATATAACTATTTATTTTGGTTTTAAATTTAATTATTAATTAATATTATTATTGTTGTATATATAAACTATAAGGTGAATAAGTAGAGCGTGAGTGTGAAGTAATGACCAAACCCTTTGCGGATATTATATATTATTCATTACTTATTAATTAGTATAAAATATCTTTAATTTAATAGATATTATTTTAGTTTTTTTTAAATAAATAAATATGAATAAATTGAGTTTTATTATTTTGATATTATTGATACCGTATTGTCTTATATTCAAAACTACATAATCCACGTGATTAGAATATATAACTATTACTGATAATTTATTTTAATCATATATATTAAAATATATAAAAAACACTATTAAAACTGAAATTTTCATCGACGGACAAGATCGCTGGAGATCCTTTTAACAAAATATCTTAGCTATGAAAAGTATCTTTACATTTGGATTATATTATTCTTGATTGTAATTAATATTAAATATATAGCACTACAAAAATGAAGATAATCGGTAAGGGAAAAATCTTCCGCTGATCATACATCGGTCAAAACCTCGTATGTAATGTTATCAGCGAGATAAAACTTCCAGCGACGGATCAACGAGAAAACTGACTAATTCGTCGTTGATCCCTCGCTGATTTGCGAGAAAACTGCGAGGGAACCAACAAACAACCAGTTTTGGGGGATCAACGATGGAACTGAATTTTGACCAATCCTTTACTGATCTGTAGCTGATCAACGAGAGATTTTTTATGTCGCTAATTTTCATCGCTTATAATTGTTTCTAATGGTGGTAACTAATTAAAGGATTTCTTTGATGACAAACGAGTTGATAAAAAGTCAAAACCATTAGGTGTGTGTAATTTTTTTAATAAACTTGACCGTTACTTCGTGATTTAGTCGGTTATTTTTTCTATTATATACTTTTTTTATTACTTGATCTAAAAAATACAACGTTTTGTTTTCCCACATGAGAGAGATTTTTAATCAGCKACGGATTTAAAAACTTTTATAGTTGGAGGCATATTTAAGGGTGTAGAAAAAAAAWYAAAACCAAATAATTCATCTGGATGAAAAYGGCTTTGGGTTTTCCTTTTGGGATTAAGCGGTTCAGTTAACCGAATAAAGATAACTTATTCAGATTGATTTTCAGTTGACGTTTTACTAATTTATCGAGGTGTATAATTTTTATATTTTATATTTCGAACGAAAATATCAGTGTGTGCTGCAAATAGGTCAATTAACAATCAAGATATCAAGTTGGGGGGTTCTTGTCTTGTTCTTGTTGGTGGTCTTGCTTTGTTCTTGTTGGGAGTCTTATATTGTTCTTGTTGGACGCACAACAAGAAAATTTACTAAACAGATTTTTTATAACCTTTTGCCTTGATAATAGTCGGGTGGTGGTGTTCGGAGACTTGAATTACCGGATTTCTTTACCGGAAAAGGAAACAAGATCATTGGTAGACAAAAAGGATTGGAAGAAACTTCTTGAATATGATCAGGTAATTAACTAAAATCATATAAATTGTATATTTTTTTTAAACTTACGTTCATATTTAACGGAACCGATGAAATGCAGTTGCGAACGGAGCTCGTGGATGGTCAGTTTGGATGGTCAGTTTGGAGCATGGCATGAGGGAACAATCGATTTTGCACCTACTTACAAGTATCTTCCGGATTCCGACGAATACTTTGTGAAGAATCAAGAAATGAAACGTGCACCCGCATGGTATGCTTTGAAATATTCATATCGTTACCATTATTTCTCTATATYGTATGCTTCTAAATTTGCATTTGTGAATGTATTATAGGTGTGATAGGATAATATGGTCGGGGAAGGAACTAAAGCAAATTCTATACACGAGAAGTGAATCGAAGTTATCRGATCATAGACCTGTGAAAGCTATATTCTCTACCCAAGTTAAAGACTCACGATTAGCATACGGAAATTTTTACTTTTCAAATGAATTTGATAAAATCTCAACAGGTTTAGAATTCGTATATACGAATCTTCCTCTAGTTGTGACCAATTAAGCGTTCAGTTTAGTAATAAAATGAAACCATGAATGTGATGACGTTATTGAAACATGATATATACATATATATAACAACAAAATATTGTAAAGGTAAAAGGAATCTGAACCTTCACAGCAAGAACACTGTGAAGATTACCTTTACAGTATGTGAAGTTTTAAATGTAAAAATATGGTCTCACGGATTTTACGAAAACAAGATGGTCTAAAATGATCCCAAATCTATCTATATATATATATATATATATATATATATATAGGTTGTTCCCGACATTTTATGGGTCTTGGGCAATTTAGGTCCTTCGTGAAAAAAAAATCTATAATAAACGTATATGATATAAATAACTCATACAAAACAACTTCGATCTTATCGTCAAGATTATCCCAATTATTGGGACATAAATATAAAAAAAAGGTAGATTGTTCAACATTTGGATGTTCAACATTATGTTCATCTAAATTTTCGTTAGAGGTGTCTACGCCTTCAACAAATTTATCCATGGCTCCTTTTTGTGATTGTACTAATTGCTCAACCAATTTTCTTTTTTCTTTTTTTCTTTTTCTCACTTCGAGACAAATGTTTTTTAGGCATCATGCTTAAACAATTAACAAACTCAAACTAAATAAGAACAGAGTCTGTAAATTTTAAAAAAATAGATAAAGTTAGCTATTAGTAATTGATTTCAATCCTATTATGCAAGTCATCGGCGTGCATGGTCAAAAATCTGATAATTGAGAGCATTTCAACTTGGTGGTTCTTGTTTATAGGAAACGAAAGGCACAAGATAAAACTGTGTTATTGTCTACTTACAATGGAGGGAAAATTCGGCATTGAGCCATCAAATGGAGAAATCTTGTGTTGCCGTTAAACATCTATGAATGTGTTATTATCTACTGATTAACAGCTTTTCAAAATAGCTATGTCAAACTCTTTTAACTGATTAATCGGTTATTTTGAACTGAATAAACCATTCCTAATGGGTCGGTTTTAACCGGTTTTGATTACAATATGGGTTGGTCCACTTTGATTATCTCTACTTTTTATATGTAACTGGGCCTTAATTGACCTTGGGTCTTGGCCCAATTGAGTTTTCATTATTCATATGGGCTACTGTTTAAACCTTTTAATCATATTATTTGGGAATTTAATTTTTTATGTTTTATTTTTTGGCCCATTTTAAACAATAATGGACTCGAGAGAGAGGCGAGGTAGTTTCTTTCAAATACAAATTAAGTAATTTACACAAATCAATCTTATCTCTTATAATAAATATGTGGTTTCATAAATATCTTGATTATTTTACAATATAAAAAGTTCGATTCTAATTAATAAACTTTAATTATCTTTTATAAATATTCAAATTCTTATAATTTATGTAAATATGTCTCAATTGATTGTTAAGTATTTATATAGTGATATTAATCATATTGGTTTTATTTAATTATCGTTTAAATTACCAATTGAAGTCAAAATTGAGGGAGTCCAACGGATCAATAAGTTGAAAATATATCATCGTTTTTACGTTATATCAGAGATCATTAATTATCGAGCATTTAGCTTTGTCGAATTTTGTATCTATTGAACGAAAGGATAGTTGGTGTGACTAAAAAAAATAAGAATTTTACGCAAGTAAAAGACCTTTGAAAATTCAATGACCATTCATTATTTTAAGAATTTTTTCAAGATATTGACAATAATAAAACATATTTTAAAGACGAATCTTAAAGACAGGACATATATATATATATATATATATATATATATATATAGGGGCCTATTCAAGGGAGAACTGAGTTGTTTGTGGTAACTGTGAGAACCAATATAAACCACAAATCAATAGATAAATTAGGAAATTTATAAATTTGGTATATTTAAATTAAAATCTTAATGCAAGGATATTTTTGGTATTTTAAAACTCTCCTCTCTCCGGCCACCGTTCTCCGGCCACCGTCCTCCGGTGATACCACTATGATACCACTGTGATACCTAAAAATATTGACTATGTTAAACAAAAGATACATTGTGATACCTAATAATATATAAGATGCATAATGATACCACTGTGTTACATCTTTGATCGACCACACAAACGACATCAATGTGATACCCAAGCACATATATGATGCATTGTGATACCATTGTAGTATCACCGGAGGACGGTGGCCGGAGGACGGTGGCCGGAGAGAGAAGAGAGGAGGGAGAAAAAATTTAAAATACCAAAAATATCCTTGCATTAATATTTTAATTCAAAATTACCAAAATTATAAATTTCCTAATTTATCTATTGATTTGTGGTTAATATTGGTTCTCACAGTTACCACAAACTAATTAGTTCTCATTTGATTAGGCCCCTATATATATATATATATACACACACACACACACGTATTGCTCTCGACCCTAAACGTCTCACTACAAACTTCAAAAGCATTTTGCATCACTTCCATAACACAATATATGCCATATCGTCGTATGTACTTGCGTTTAATTACAACAAGTTACATCAAATTCATCATCGACATTTAAGCTCAAAACGGCCAAGCACCTAGTTATCGTACAAATACAACAAACATACGCCTATTTTGTCTATTTATCATTTTCAGTAATATCTAGGAACTCTATATCTCGACAGTAAACCGCTAAAAAATGTGGATCGTAATTTGATTAAAAATACGAGGTTTCCAGAACGCACTTATCATCATTTTTAGCTTCCAGTTTGCATCATGAACTACACTTTAGGCCATTGTATTACACAAATCATCTAGACTGAAAAACATAGTTTTAAAAATAATCAAAACAAATGTTAATTGTTACCAAAATTTTCCAGTCTCTAGCTTCAAATTAAGAGATAAAATTTACACTGTTCGGTTTTTTCTTGGCATAGAAAGTCTAATAAAAGGTTCCATTATGTTTCACATCTGGACAGCTTTTTTTAACCCAATTTCAGATAAATTATATTAAACTAATTCTTTTGTAACTTTGAGTCGGTCGGGTCACATCCATCGACTTCTGTTATTGTCAACTGATTCCTTTTTTAATGTGCGAATGACTTGAATGTTGCTTTATGTATTTTTCACGGTTTTTCAAGAGAGCAAATTTGTATAAAAATAATTGTAATTTTATTCAAATCTTATTTTGAAAAACATATTTTTAGGATGTATATTATTTATTTAACGGTCTGTAGTTAAAAAAAATACATACTCTAATACATGTATTTTCAAAAAAACGACAAGTTTCATCAAACGTACATCAGTATCACATCGATACTTTTTTTGAAAGACCGCAAATTTATTAACAAGAAAACCGACAAGGTGGTATAAGAGACCAAAAGCAAAGGAAAATACAGGGTTAAGAAAAGACGACACAGTCATAAAATAAAAGACACCGAAAAAACGCTAATAGAGGCATTAACGAGTACTATAACGATGTTAACGATACGAGAATATTTTTTTAAAAAAATTATAATTATAAATCCCTAAAAATGTGGATTTATTTGGAGTGGAGAGGAGTTGTTGAAGTTGACTCAATTGGTTTGTAATGACAAAAGGAAAGATGATGATGAGGGGTTGTGGACGCATCATTAAAAAGAAATGTTAAAACGTCAAAGTTGAGTGGTTGAGAGGGTGGTGTCATGTATTTATCCATCAAGCAATTAATATTTTTTTAAACATTTTAATGATTAAACTACAATTTTGTGGAATTTACGTTTTGATTTTATATATATATTTGTGTTAAGGGTTGTGATAGTAGATTGTGTTTAAGGATTAAAGGTTATGAGAGTAGAAGTGTTTTGATCACTAAAATTTTGTAGAGAATACTACAAGATTTATATGTATATTACATTTGGTCTTAAAAAGACAAAATACCAATGAAAATCTCCCCCGATATCTCGTCAAATCGTCCTTGATGCGTCAAAACCTTGTGTCATAAGTTGTATTAACTAAAAGACGGAATATAAGTCAAAATCACCCCCATGAGGCGATTTGGACAAAATGAGGGTGATTTCATATATATCAGATATAATATATGATTTTTGTTTCCCAAATGGTATACATGTAAGATCCATCCATACCTTATATTCAAAATCGCCCCAAAAAATTTGATGGTCATTTTGTGAAAAATCCTGAAAAATGGTCATTTTGTGAAAAATCCTGAAAAATGGTCATTTTGTTAGCGTACTATGTATAAAATGATCATTTTGGTAATTTCTCTAAAAATAATGTAAAATAAAATACTTGAATTGTCTTGTTATTAACCGAATCATGATAAGACTAGAATTGCCTTTGTTCGATTCGATTACATGAGTTTTTTGAAAACCATTTTTTGGTTCAACCCAAATTAGTTTGAACTTTGAGACCGAACCCGTATTTTAAAAAAAATTAAGTTTATATTTTTTTTAAATTGAAAAAACCCCAGTATATGATTTATTCAATCGTCTATTTTAGTACTAAATTGGTTCCAACCCCATATTGAATTATCGCTGCACGGTTTAGACCAACTTGGTTTTCACCTTTTCAGTTTAATTACATGTTTTGGTTCGATGTCTAGTTTGATTCCAGCCCGATGCACACGACTGTCATCAACTACCCTAGCCGGTTATTTAATACGTTGTTTTTTTTTTGACTCTTTTTGTTCACATCTCTTTTGGCATTTTCTTGATGGATGCATGAATGGCTCAAATTGAAACAAAATTATGATAGGGACGTTTTGTATTTATAAAGAAACACAATACTTATATTTAATAACTATCGTATTTTCTTAAATAAAATAAATATTTGATCTCATCGAGCAGTCAACTTGGTCAAATTATTTTGGTTTAGCCGGTCTAATTTATGTCGACCAAACATTAACACCCGTACTTATGTAATGTATCCAACAAATAAAAATAATTTTATATTACGTAATGTTTTAGATCGGGTTTACGTATGTCTTACTTTTCATATCTTGTTATCGAGTATGATATATTGGTTTTTATACGACATTTTTTTTTATAACCGATGTCGATTTTTTAACCAATTATGTAAAATGTAATTTCGTGCAACGTTTTTGTTGCTCAAAATTTTGGATAAGCGGAAAGATGGTCCACCGCACGACCATACTTGTATGTTACACCCAATGATTACCCTTCCACCCACTCATCAAACTTTATTCCAAATGTTAAAAAAAGTACGAACTTTAATATCCATAAGTAATTGTTTATCAATGAATATTATTTAAGTTTTTAGTAAATGTTTATAATTTTTAACGGATATTATTTTTAGATTTTAAAAACTCGGATTTGGTCATTCATGTTTGTCAATTTTTAATGGTTTTGGTCTTTTTTCTAACGGTTGTTAACCTTCTCAATTAAGGGGCGGTTTACTTAAATGTGTACTCGGTAAGTGCTTACCGATAAGATTCAACATATAATTTATTTTGATACGTAAGATTTTAGTACATCAAAACATATCGAATGCAACAAATTACTGGGTAAGTGTTTACTTGGGTAAGAGTCGTCATCCTTACTTATCGGGTAAGACTCTCTATCCTTTTCATTGTTGTTATCCGGTAAGATTCTTGGTCCCTCTAATGTTCATCCGATAAAGAGATTTATCTGGTAAGCACTTACCAAGTAAGTGTTTAGTAAACGACCCCTAAGTCCGATTAAATGATAAATGTTTTAGTCATTTTTATTATGTTAAAATTTTAAAAAACCATATTATATTTTTTAATTGTAAAACAAAAAACATGAAAGATGGTGGTTAACTGGTTATCCTTTTTCTTTTATTTTTTGTTTTACAGTTTAAATTACAAAATATAATATGTTTTTTAATTTTAATATAAAATTAACAAAATAGTGAAAATGACTAAACTATTATTGTTTAGTTGAACTTACTGAAAAAGTTAATGATTGTTAAACAAAGGAATCAAAATCATTGGAAATTGACAAACGTGAGGGGTGAAATCCGAGCTTTTGAAGTTTATGGACAATACCCGTTGAAAGTTGCAAACATTAGGAACCAAAATTGAATTTTATTCTAAATTTTTATACAAAGGTGACGTTTTGATTGAATCTCGTAAATTAAAAACTCTTACCACGAACATTACAATATCTCACTTATACGTGTGTAGTTAGTTCTTGTGATATTAGTTATCGTGAGACACGTGAGACCATTTAAGATTTAAATATATTTAATGTGAAGGTTTTTTATGTTTTTTTTTTCTATTAATGTTTGATGTGTTTTCATGTTTTCCATATGCATGTTCAGGATTTTTCATGTGATGGTTGGTCGTGTGAATGGTTGATGGTTTTTGCTATAAAGATCTGGTCATTTGTTGTGAAAGTTTGACTAGGTCAATTTATCCAAGGGCTTATATATGATAATCTCACGAAAATTGAATGGTCTCGCATTATCTTATATATACACACAAAACGAATGATTTAACGAGAATAAGAGTTAAAATGAGAAGTGAGAGAATGGATTTAGACATTTGATCCATTTTAATCTCAAATCAACCCATGAATTACATTTATAAAGAAATTGATCTGGTATATCTTATTAGTGTTGATCTATGTTTCTTTTGAACTGAGATTAATCAAATGGTAGAAATCTCTTCGTACCCTTTTTACAATAACTTTAATTTTCACTGGAGCTCAACCCACACACAAACACATATACATACCATATTGCATTCGCATTGTATTTGTATTGGGAGAGAAGTACAATAAAGAAGTCGTAATGAGGGTGACATGTGTCAATACATATTAGATGGTCTATCTTTTTCTTTTTATTACGACCTTTATATCAGGTCATTGTCCTATTAAACTTATTGGTTTCATCAATCCATCACGTGCATTTGAATATTGAAACGTATAAAAAGTTATTTATATCATCCAACAAGATCAAACCGCAACCCTCTTGCTTTATAAGACGACAAATGATCCCGTGACTGTTGTCAGTAGGGGTGCTCAAAAACCAGATCATCCAATAATAC
This sequence comes from Cynara cardunculus var. scolymus, assembly GCF_001531365.2. NCBI lineage: Eukaryota > Viridiplantae > Streptophyta > Magnoliopsida > Asterales > Asteraceae > Cynara > Cynara cardunculus. The sequence goes on along the minus strand of NW_020200675.1, from coordinate 90,410 downwards.
GATACCTTGCATGCTTGCACCCAATTATAACATATGCAACTACTAAAACACCTATTGTTTGTATTATTGAGATTCATACATAATAATGAAATAATAGTAGGTATAACCAAAGTTGGTGTTTGGTTGAATATTCTTTTCTCCTACTTTTATGTCATCTTATCTTCTTTCCTGCCTAATAAACCACAATTATGAAATTGGGAGTATTATTATTATTTTTAATTAACCTGGATATTCAACCCGTTATGTGAGTCGACTAATTCCATGTCGACCATCTGCTTTGCAGATAGCCCGAAGTCACCGCATTTGAACCTCCGTGGCCACAATATGATTTTTATTCCTCCTTAGATTTGAACTTGAGACCTCCTGATACTTTTGACCTTTGGAGTATTATTGATATCAAATATACATGATTTTAAAGGGCGAAAACTCGATTCAAACTAATAAAATTGAACACGAACTGGCTATCCAGATTGTTCTTGAATTGTTTTTAAATCCATTTTTTATTTGATTCTCGATAGAATTTTTTTAAATCCGTTTTTTTCTTTCAATTTGGTTCTCGATTTTTTTTCTCAATATTATATTTAATAAAACAATTATAATTTGTAAATAGTTATTATTATAATAATAAATTAATAAAATGATTACAGTTTGGTTCTGTTTTTGTCCTTGTGGTTTTAAAATTACGATTTTCATCTTCATAGTTTATAATTTGTTATTATTTTTATCCTTTCGGTTTAAACATTATTGTCTTTTTCATTCTTGTGATTTACAATGCATTTTTATTTTAGTCCCTCGTACTTATGGGTGGTAATTAGTTTCAAGGATGAAAATAAAATGAATTGCAAACCATTGGGACGGAAAATCGCATTTTATTGTCCCTTCCATTGTGTGAATGGAGCTTTTTCACTGATAAATTATTGTTTTTGCTGAATGATTGGAATTGCTTTTACATGCCACGAGATTTTATCATTTATATATAAAACTTGTACTTAATTTAATTATCATTTTAATAAACAAACTTTTAAAATACATAACTTTAAGATTGGATCTCACGAGTGTCACAAAATTGCATTATGTTTAAAAAAGGCCTCGTATATATATAGAGGCATGCCCAAATAAGAAGACAAACAATCTATGAGAAGACCAGAAAAAATATGTACCACATAATCCATTAATTAAGAAACACATAAATTTAAAATAGACAATAATTTTATATTTATTTACTATTTGAATTAGATAAATCCTTAAAAAATATTATATCTTTCAGATTTATTTATTTTTTAATTTTAATTAATTCAAAAATTTTATCATGGCATATGATATCGACAATCAATTCATTACACTTTTCACTGTTTTTTTTCCCTCTAGTTTTTTGATCCAGATTTTGAATAACATGTAATTAATTCCGTTTAACATATGATCTATTAAGTATCTTATATGATCCACTATGTGAATTTTTGTACATATCTCACATAAGGTAATATACGTCTGAATATAAGTGACATATTATTACATATGATAATATTTAAATCACAAAAAGATCTATACATGTAAATATATATAATCACATATAATTAACAAAATTATCTACATTATCACATATGATTAACAAAAATATATGCATTATCACATATGAATTGGATTTTGGATATCACATGTGATATTCAAGAAAATTGTGATTCTTTTTATTTATAAAAAGTGTATCTAAAAAATTATATAAAACTTGATAAAATGTGAATTGATTAAAATTAAAAAATATTGAATCTAAAAGATATAATGTGATTTTTAAGGATTTATTTAATTTAAAATGGAATTATCATAAATTCTGAAATTATTTTTTAATTAATGAATTATGTGATCCATCTTCTATAAATTAGTTTGATTCTTGGGTGATGTTTGTGATAACCGGGTTGTGATTGGAAAGTTTAAAGGTGGTTTTCATTAAATGGTGAAAGTTGAGGGGTGCATTTTAAAAAATTTGTTTAACATATCTACCTTTTACACAACCTCTTCTTTTATATGTGTTTTATATTCCATTTTGGGAAAAAGAAAAAAGAGAAGGAAATTTTAGAAGGAAGAAAGGTTATTTGTGGTTTGTTTCGGAGTTCGAACATAACATAAGAGAAAAACAGAAGAAGAAGTATCTGATTTCATGTTTTTAACTGGAATTCGTTGTTGAATTTATATTTTCAATCTACTTGTGTTACAAGGTGAGTTTTACTTTTAAAAATATTAATTGATTTGTTTTTGGAGGAGAAATCGCATGGTTTCATACTTGATATTTTGAATATTATTATATGTTATTTATTAGCATAATTTTGGATTTTGATATGTTACTATTAACTGGTTGGAATAAGAGTGACATGCTTAGGAGGGATATATTTTGGGATAAAGGTGGCATAACCAGAAGAGATGTATTTTGGGATAAATGTGATATAATTAAAAAGAGACGTATACTGAGATAAGGGTGACATAATCAACTATATGTTGAAAATGAGATTTTGATCATGTGTAAACTCTTATCGCACTTTCCTGATGTGATGAGTTTGGTTTATCGCATCTTTATGATGCGATGAAGTGTATTCATCTCATCCTTGTGATGCGAGAAGGATGTTTATTGCATCATTGTGATGCGAGGAATGCATTTATCGCACCCATGTGATGCGAAGAAAAGATATTATCGCACCAATGAGATGCGAAGAAAAGATATTATCGCACCAATGAGATGCGACAAATGAGGATTATCGCATATGTGAGACACGACAAGTGTGGTTATCACATGTGTATAATGCGACAAAAATGTGTTATCGCATCAATGAGACACAACAAGTTGGTGTATCATGTATTGATGCCACAAGTTTGATACCTCAATGGGTTTGATGCGATAAGATGATGTTGTCTCATCTATATAATGCGACAAAGATGTTTGTTTCAATAAAACATTGTTTATTTGGGCTTTCTAGTAAAAGTGTTTTGTTGATTTTCACCCTGTAATAGTAATCAAAAGAGATTTCTCACTATACCTTATAGTCTAACCCTCGTTTTTATTTTAAAATTGTACATTACAAGTCGGACACATATGAAAAATAAGGAAAGAGAAAGATGTGAAAGAAGTTATGGTTGCTTTACATCTGTGAATTTTGGAAGTTGTTATTATATATGTACTTGAAAACTTGATATATCTGCAAGACATATACTTGGTATACAATTGATAAGTTTGTAGCTACTTTTAAATATAGCAATTTGTACATTTGAGACTAATGTAAGTCGACCATATCCATTATAAATTAAACATATATGTTTTGTATTATTGGTTCTTATAAAGTTAGATTTTATAAACCACTTCTTTTTTGGATTCCATGAAAAGCAAAGTACAATTCTCAACATTTTTCATCAAAAGTCATCATGCAATAATTCCATTTGATTTGACATTATACAATTTTCTTTTTAAATTAATTAATTTATTTTAGGAGTTCCATTTTGTAGAAGGCACTATATCTTTTAATCATAATTAATGAAATATATATTTTAACTTTGTGAATCGTTTATTATTTACTATTTGTTCATATTGTTAAGAGTTTATCATATGTTTTTAACATCTATTTTAATATTTTTGATATTATCTTTTTTATCGTTTTCACTTAAATTGAATCAAAATCTCAAATGCACTGAACTCAAAGTTGAAACATAATTAACCCGAACAAAACCCCAGGTTCAAAATAATAATTCACGTATCATTCACAACCTCGTCGTTGAAGATTTGTTGGAGAAGAGACTGATATAACACAAGAAAAATGTGATATTTCAAAGTAAACAAATAAGAAATAAGTTATGGGTATTAAAAGACTAAAATATCCCTTAAAGATATCATACGCTCGATCATCATTGAAATGCATACGAGGGACTGTAAGGATCTTGATCACCATCACCTCCTCTCTCCTTAAGGTCGAGTTTGATGTGGTCCAGCCTAAACATCTCATTCATGATCCCTTTCATACCATTCCCCAATCTATGGAACCAACGTGCACAACTACGTACGTAATAGCTTATCCCACAAATCATATGTTTAGGTAAAATCAATTTAACCGTACAAAATAGTTTAGATTGTAATATTATGTCACTTAAATGTTGGAACTTTATGATTTTTCGCCTTTTCAAGTTCTTGTGGTACGATCTTATTAAATTAATACATGTTTCTAGAATACGAGTCAAATAAGAAGGTAGTTGGTATGTTAAGTGTCTGCTAAGCATGATTTAAAAACGTAAAAGGATGATTTAAGATTATATGATTAAGAAATCCGTTCAACAGTGTGCATTGATAAAAGCTTCAAATAAATCAAGCGATTGTACATTATTGGAAGCCAAGTGAAGTCATATTCGTTTTGAAAAAAAAAATGAGATATCCATGCGAATAAAATGTTATTGATCTTCGACTTGCAAAATATTGTATTTATATAAAACCTGAAATACAACTGGTTAATTTATATTAAGGGTGTATTGAACCCTACAATTAAACGGGTTTATTAAGACACTTAAACTTATAAAATCGATAATTGTATGTTTTATCTTAATGCATTACAATAAGTTTTTTGAACGAAAGTTAGACAACCTAACAAATTATATAATTATGAAACAATAAGCTAATTAATAAAAAAACATAATATTAGCCCTTTTTTCATATAAATGTTTAATAATTTTTTTTAATGTCTTATAAAATGGTTAATATTACAATTTACTTTTTGATTTCTATCAAGTATTACAAGACTCGAACCGTTGACTTATAAAAGAATTATTAAAGATCCAAGTTTTATTAACGGTTCAGATAATTCAAAAGAATATTTAATATTTTTATGCTCCCTGTGGATCTTATGAGCTGTTTATTTAGCTCTTAATAGTTTCATTAAGAGGTGAATTTTGTTTGGCAAAAAAAGTCTGTCTTTTAATGGTTCTAAAATCCTTTAAATGATTTTATATCATGGGCCTCCCTTAACCATTCAGTATCCTAATTCCATTGCAAACAATTATTGAGCAATTATATTTCATTTTACACTATATGATGAGAGCCATTTAATCATTCAGCACCAAATCATTCAGCAACTGCCAAATAACCCGTTACACATAAATTTGTTAGGAAGTACTCCATGTATTAATGAGCTAATAACTCACATAATTAGGACTATATAAATACATAACCTCTCAAAGCTGTTCAGATGTAATAAAATAATTACAAGGTCTATGTACTCCATCTATTATTGAGCTAATGATTGGGGATGTCAATTATATGCTCTCATCAATGATTTTAATGCACAAAAAACAAATACTTCTTTCATGCAATTTTAAACTCTAGAAAATAAGCAAATGTTTATTAAACAATTATAATATTCTAATAAAAATAAATAACCACTTATTTCTATAATTATTGTATTTAATATTTTATATCGAAATAATTAACGTTAGTTGAAGAAATCTCAAAGACTTATACTTAAAAACGATAAATAGTTGTAATAAATTTGTTTCAAACGATATATTCTATCCATGTTTACAAACGAAAAAGTTTTGGGATTTTCTCGAGAAAAAGTAGTTATGATATAAAGAATTATTGGAAGCACAAAGGGTTTTACTGGAACTCCGAAAGGCTGGTAAAATCTCGATACTGGTTGAAACTGAAACTGTTTAGATACGACATAGAAAATGGCACGGGAACAAAATGATAGTTCATTGAAAAGGTGTATATAGATCCATACTTCATTTTTCAAGAATTTAGATATGCATTATTGATGCAATGAATTTCAAGCAGGAGGCATGAATGCCGCAATGAAGTAATATACAGATGAACATGTTAGACAAGATGATCGATATCCTATCATGTTGTCATTTATGAAGCGTTGTTGAAAAGGGGAAAGAGCATGGGCTTGTTGCGAGTTCCTTACGGGTAGCAATTAGGGACAATTACATATGTGTTTTTAGTTATAACTGGGGTCTGAAGCTGACAAGAGGTAAGTTGAGATGTTTTGACGCATGATTGAAACAAACATAAGTGTATACATGTACTTTAGAGAGAAAAACTTCATCAACTTAAAATAATCCATAAAGTTACATTACAACTCCTTTATGACACGATGGTTCACTTTTTTTAAAGTTTCGAAGAAATTGCTTTGAAAGGTGTCACCTGGTGTGCCGAACCATCCTGGGTCCTAGCATGTTTACCTGTTGAACCAAAAATCTGAAACTCAAAAAGACTAAGGGGTCGTTTACTAAACAACTTGGTAAGTGTTTACCGGATAAATTTCCTTATCAGATGAACATGAGAAGGGTCAGGAATCTTACCGGGTAAGAGCGATGAGAATGATGGAGAGTCTTACCCGGTAAGTGAGGATGACGACTCTTACCCAGGTAAGCGTTTACCCAGTAAATTGTTGCATTCGATATGTTTTGATGTACTAAAATCTTGTGCATCAAAATAAATCATAATGTTGACTCTTATCGGTAAGCGCTTATCGGGTAAGCAATCAGGTAAACGGCCCCTAAATAAGCCAAAATTATTCATATAAAGATAACGAATGATGAACGCAAATATTAGATTTCACGTGATTTATATATCAAACGAAATATAAAAACAAAAATATCTTGTGTATTTTGAAAAACTTAAATTCAAAGGACCCTATTAAGAATTTTTAACCTGATGGATGCAAACCAGATATTATACATCTATACTAGATATAAGTACAATAACACGACCTCTAAATTCTATTTATGATATATATATATATATATATATATATATAGACTTAGGATCATGTGAGACCAATGGTTTTTCGTGAGACCTGTAAAACCAATTTACAACCTTTGGATTAGATCTATAATATGAAAATCTAAACATTCGTAAATGCCATGAGACTTCTCAATAATCACAAAATTGCCATCGTGTAATTTGGATCATTAGATCATTCACTTATAAAATTGATCAATGAACATAAATTGATCTTACGGGTCTCACGAAAAACCTTTGGTCTGACATGAACCCAACCCTATATATATATATATATATATAAAATTAATTTTTTAATCTTTAAACTCCGTTACTCATGTCATGATTGTAGTTGTAGATTTATCGTAATTACATTAGTCACATTTTTTGTTTAATTTTAATTAAATTATTTGATATTAATAATAAAGGGGTGTTTGGTATTGCTTTTTTGAAATAACTTATACTTTTCTATAAAAGTGCTTATCAACTTATTATAAGTTAGAATGCTTTAACTTCTTAAAAAACTTCTTATTACCAGTTTAACACCGGTGTAACTTGTTTATTCAAACACTCAAAAGTATTTATTATTAATGCCACACCAGAATAAGTCAATAAACTGTTTTTATAAGCAATCCCAAACACCCTCGTAAAAAAGACATAAAAAATACATATTTATTTAATTCCTTGTGTATTAAGGTCCATCCTTCTAATAAATCCACCACACTCACACCTCACTAAAAAAGATGCTTCTCCTGAAAATAAAACTTGATGTAAACATTTAACAACCCAAAAGAAGATGATTTTTAAAAAAATATAAAAGCAATTCTGCCTTCACACAGCTGCTTCATTGCTGGCTCTTCGTCCCCATAGACCCTACATCTTGGACTCACCACCACACCCTCTTTACCGCCAGTGACACCCACTTCCCATTAACACCTATTTGTGTGCACCACGCGCCACCGTTGCGATGGTTGCAGAACCCCTAAAACCCTGACTTATTTGCTTACACCATTTAATATATTTAATGAGATACTTGATGTGAGGACATAATAAGGAAAATGGAAATGGATCATGTAATTTTCTTTGGCATTGGAGTGATATTCTTTTCCTGTAATTGAAGCGTTTAATCGAACAAAATTTATACGCCTTTTGATTATTTTTAAGAGAGAGAAGAAAAGAACCCATCTTTAATAGAGAGAGAGAGAGAGAGGATTTAGTAAAGAAATCTTGTATTAACGTGCGCAGATCCGGCTAGTGCGCATTGTAGCTTAATCCACTCCTCTGCTTCTTGAAAAAAGGGGTTTGCGCTGTGGTCCATTTTGTTTGTTTGTCCTCTTCACCAGTACCTAATTCTTTTGCTCTTATCCCTACTTGGTTTTTCCATCTCTTTTAGTAAGTTTCTAAACAGATCTATTTCGGGTTTTCTTGATTTTTCAATTTCTTTACATTTCAAGATCAAATTTTGAAGCAAAAGCAATACGCAGGATAGTGGGGTTTGTTGGTGTGGGTTGAAGGAAGCTTCAGATCTTGTTGTTGGTGGTGGTGTATTATTAGTTGTGGTTTTACACTTGAATTTTAAAAGGGTATTCTGGTTGTTGTTGGTGAAGAGAAACAAGCAAGAAGGATGGAAAGAGACCCACAAGTTTTCTTTTGATATCAGTAATGGCCTCCTCTCTTTGACTTGAGAAATACTAAAACACATCTTCTTGTTCATTTTGCTTCTGTGTTTATTTTCATCAAAAAGCTGTTCTCTTCTTCTGTCTCTGGTTGTTCTTTTTGAGGGAGAAAGTGGGGGAAAAGTGCGATTAAAGAGCAATGTTGGCAGGGAGTCCTTCTAGTGCCCGTACCGCCACTACTTGCAATACTTTACTTCGGGAACTTCAGGTACTCTTTTTTTTTTCCTTCTCAATAAACAGTCTAAACTCAATCTTTACCAAATTTATTTGTTTCAATCCCACTTTTCAATTTGAAATTACCTGCAAATTTGTTTCATTTTCATATGTTCTTGTCATGGGTTTTGTTAATTTTCTGAATTTGATGGTGTCTGCAAGTTTTCAAATGGATATCTCGAAATGGGTATTCTTTAATTCGCCTCAAAATCAGTGGACTGTTGGAAATATGGAATGTAAGTCATGAAATTGAGGGGGTATTTTCGGTTCCCTGAAATTAATGCAACTGTGAGAGGTGAAGCTTTTGGAATTGAAGTCACAAGATGTTATTCTAAAATTTATATGATTTTTCTTTTAATTTTGTTAAATTCATTTAATAATTCTGTTGTCCATTCATTTCACAAGTTTTACAGGCTCTTCTTGTTCAACTAGAATTTGGAAAATGCAACTGCTATAAACCCTATAATTTCTTTCTCCTTTCCCCCAAAGCAATTGGGATAGGACATGGAATTATGTATGATTTCAGAAATCTATTATATTTTTGTGGAATTTTTGATGATAAAAATGTGCCTTTCTTTCGATTTTTATCTTCTGTGAGCAGCAAATATGGATGGACATAGGTGAGAATGAAGCAGAGAAAGATAGAATGTTATTGGAATTGGAGAGAGAGTGCTTAGAAGTTTACAGAAGAAAGGTTGATGAGGCTGCAACCGCTAAAGCCCGCCTTCATCAGTCCGTTGCCGCCAAAGAAGCTGAACTCGCCACCCTCATAGCCTCTCTTGGTGATCTTAACGTTCATTTTCCGGTAAAAGAATGGTCTTGGTTGAAGAAGCCATCATTGTCAACTTTAATATTGCTTTTACCTAATCTTAATCATGTTTACCTTTTAGTAGTCTTTCACCCACCCCTTTAGCTTTATTATATATACTCTCTTTCTAAATAAAGACACACTTTGACTTTGAAACCCAAGTCGACCATATTTTGGATTGAAGACAGTTATGGCACATAAAAGTTTTAGAGAAAATTGTATTAACCATGGGCTTTAATGCTTTATAGCAAGAAACATAAAGAAGTGAGTTGCATAGTTACACCACTGTCCTTGACGCTTCGTATCAAAATAACCATCGTAGTTGAAAAAATCACCAAACTAACTTGCAAACTTGCCAAATATGCATTTTAAACTGTTATAATAGATTTTAGCTTTCACAAAAACCATTGTACCCTGCAAATTTTGGGCAAAAATGATCAGGTTTTGCAGTGCAAGTGTTCTTTTTGGGATTTTTTCAAGTATAACGGTTGGTTTGATACAAAAATGTCAGGTAAGATGGTTGCTTGAGTAGTTAAGATAAATTTATTGTTTGGCTTATTAATTTAAAATGTCCATGAGGTTGTCTAAACAACGAAGATTATGCAGTTTTTTCTTTCTAATTTCTTGAACGTTCCTTTTAAATGCTGTCAATGAGTTTCTTCATGATATTTCAATGTTATTGATCATTATGTGGATGCATTGACCTCTTTCTATTCCATAGTAAATAAGTCCATTTTTAACTTTTCAAGAGGCGTTTGATTTTAAGTTCCAACCTATAAGAATCTTTTGGGTATGGAGAAACAAAATATGGTTTAAGTTTAACTTATCTTAAACAAGTGTTTATGTTTAGTAACTGCGTTTGATATGTTCTCCCGAATTGTACAGCTAAACATGGAAACCAAATCATCATCGTTGAAAGCTCAACTTGCAATGGTTTCACCGTTGGTAGAAGATTTGAAAGTCAAGAAAGAGGAAAGAATCAAACAGTTTGCAGATATCAAGGGCCAAATTGAAAAAATTAATGGTGAAATATCAGGATATAGTCAATTTGTAGATGCAGTTAGTTCGTTGAATCTGGAAGAACAAGATTTGTCTCTTAGAAAACTTGGAGAATACCAGTCTCATCTTCGTACTCTGCAGAAGGAAAAGGTAGAAGACCTTATATGTATTATGCATTTTGTTATGAATAATTTTCGTGATTAATATCTATCACAATATTCATCATGAATGATACATGAAAAGTTGGTTCTCAAGTTCTCATTTGAACCTGCCCCTATGTGTTACTATTCTAAACTCTAAAGGGAGCAATGCCCAGAAAAGATATACTAATAGAAAAGGAATGTGTTATAGAAATTACACGAGCTACAATCTTTTCAGAACCATCGGTCTTTATATTTGTGTGTTGATTGATGTTATCTGCAGTCAGAGCGGCTTCATAAAGTTTTGGCGCATGTGAATGAGGTGCATTCCATGTGTAGCGTTCTTGGGCTGGATTTTGGAAAAACCATTAGTGATGTGCATCCGAGCTTGCATGGTACAAGCCTGGAAAATGCAACAAACATAAGTGATAGTACATTGGAAGGTCTAGAAAACGCCATACTTAGGTTGAAAACAGAGAAGAAAGTGCGGTTTCAGAAGGTAAACTTAAGCTGAATGATAAAGGGCGTTTTATTAGAAAAGAACGATACGAAGCTGCAGATATCTTAGCTTTTAGTTTATTAAAAAGTGGGTTTTTTCTTTCTGAAATATAGCTGAAAGATATTGCTGGATCTCTATTTGAACTTTGGAATATAATGGACTCAACAAGGGAAGAAAAGAGTTACTTTTCAAGAATTACATCGATTATCAGATTATCCGAAGCAGAAATCGTGGAACCGGCATCTCTTTCGTTAGATATTATTCAGCAGGTTTAAACTTTTAACCCGTTTCTGGCTTTTCTTTCCAACTTTCTATTTGTCAATTTCAGTTGAATAATAAATTTGTTGGCAGGCTTCACAAGAAGTTGAGAGGCTCAGTAAACTGAAAGCAAGCCGAATGAAAGAACTCGTTATGAAGAGGAGGTCAGAATTGGAAGACATTTGCATCAAGACTCACATTGAGCCTGATCCAAGCACGGCTATTGATAAATCTAACGCAATGATCGATTCTGGTAAGTGGTCTCATTTCCAAATTATAAACTAGTTTGATTGATATGGAGTAAAGTATTTTGAACGTTTTGTTTGTAGGTCTGGTAGACCCAAGCGAACTTTTGGTGAATATTGAAGCACAAATTAGTAAGGTAAAGGCTGAAGCTTTGAGCAGAAAGGAAATCATGGATAGGATAGAACGGTGGCTCTCTGCATGCGAAGAGGAAAATTGGCTTGAAGATTATAATCTAGTAATGTTCATTTCCTCTTTTTTTTAATCAACTGTCGAATGCTCCTTTGATTATTAGAGAATACGTGGAACCCCGTTAGATTACTCTTCAAAAGATCCCTTCCAACATATATTGAGGATAAATGGTCAAGGTCTAGCATGTGGGAACTCTAACACCCCCTGCCAAAGGGGGATAGATGGTCAGAGATTGTCCTAGAGTGTCAAGAGGGGGCTAGATGGGTGAGGTATAGATTCCTAGAGTGTTGTGTCCCTGGAGTGGTGGATATTGGCTCTGATACCATGTGATAATATATGGAACACCGTTGCCAAAAGAGCCATCGGGGAGAGAAGGGAGGTTCCAACGTATATTGAAGATAAATGGTTCAAGTGTCGCCGATGTGGGACTCTAACAGATTAAACAAGAACATGTATATGATTGTTAGGAGATGTGGAACCCCTTTGAATCTTTCTAAAACGAACCCCTTTGAGTCTTTCTAAAAAAGCCCTTATGGAGAAAGGGGAGGAACCCACATATATACGGGTTTTAATGGTCTCAGTTAAATGTTTCTTTAAACCAATAGCTTCTAGATTTTGAGCAGCTTTTCTTTATTCATTTTTAGGATCAAAATCGGTACAGTGCTGGAAGAGGAGCTCACCTAAGTTTAAAACGTGCTGAACGGGCTCGAATTACTGTCAACAAGATTCCGGGTATATATTCTTCATTGCATACCATATCATCCACTTCGCTAGCTCTATTAATCCTCCCATTGACAACCTACCACTTACAGCTATGGTTGATAATCTAATATGCAAGACAATTGCGTGGGAAGATGAGAAAAAGAAGTTGTTCCTTTACGATGGGGTGAGTTTTCTTTTTGCATTATTTGTCAAAAAGGGGCAGGTTCATTTGAGAACGGTAAGTATTTTGAGAACTATTCATGATGAATATCGTGAATAATGAAATGCGTATGCATGATATTCATGATGGTTGGTTCTCATGGTCGTCAAAATATTTACAGTTCCTAAATGAACTTTCCCCTTTTCAAGAAATCTTGTTTTTGTTTGATTATTGTTTTCCCCATGTTGATTTTGAGTCTTTCTCTGTGCGTTCTGAATATAGGCACGCTTGGTGACGATTTTGGAGGAATATAAACTATCGAGACTACAAAAAGAAGAGGAAAAGAAGCGATCCAGGGTAAATTTTCTACGTTTTTCAGAAATTGTTCTTGGTACTTCGTTTACATATGAGAAAATGAGGGGTATTAAGGTCCATTCGCTTTTACACAGGACCAAAAGAGGCTTCAAGACTTGCTACTTAAAGAAAGAGAATCCATTTATGGCTCTAAGCCTAGTCCAAGGAGAGCTAGTAGTTTTAGGATGACAAGCAACGGGTATCGTGGGAACGGCAATGGGTCGATGACTCCAACACCTCGCAGAAGCTCTGTTGGGAGCCCAACAATGGAACCAATGACTCCTCGATCGTATTCTGGACGTCAAAATGGGTATTCCAAAGAAATGAGAAGGTTATCAACCGTTCCACTTAACTTCGTCGCCATCCCAAAAGAAGACACGATATCATTTTCGTCTGTATATGGTTCCGAGCCAGGGTCTCCCCTTCAGAGCTGAATCTTCCGACATTAAGCGGTATGTCTACTTGTTTAAACACACACACATCCGAAGTTGTGCGTTGAAATTTAAATCTAATTATTTTCTATATTTGTTATTGGTGCAGCAGCACAGACCCTACATTCGAATGAGATATACCGAGTCTGTTAGAAAGGTTGTGAATATTTGAAGGGATTGTACACTAGTTTTATGATTGAACAGTGGTAAAGGATCAGCTGACAGTTTAGCAGCAGAGTGTGGTAAAGGTGTGGATAGAATTGGTGCAGTTTTTTTGTATGTTTGTTGGGTGAGATTTTCGTGGTTTACTTGTAATATGGTATGTACGTGTACGTGTTTTTTGATTCGGTGTGATGGGCAGACCAAGCTTTGAAACGACCCGATAACCTCTCGATCATGGTCTGAAATTGTTAGCCGATGCGGGATAGAGTGGTTCGACCAACCCTTTACTATGTTGTTTTGCCCCTGGCTAGATATGCGCAAGTAACAAGTTGCTTGATGATTGATTTTATGGCTGGTAACAAATTATCAACAATTTAACTGTTTGATAGGTGCTGAATTAATTAGTACAGAATAGATAAATGTGTAAGCAAGAGAAATGAATTGGTTATAACCATTTTCAGGTATAGGCAATGTGAATGAATACTAGTTGTGCTCACAAATGCAAGGATTTAACCGTTTTCGATATCAACGGCATTATTCATCCCTGCTTCCACCCCGAAGACCGGGTACAAATTATATCTTTTTGAATCAAATCTAATTTACTTGCGAATAATATGCGTGTGCATGTGTTGCTAGGGCGTTCGGTAAAAACCGGACAAACTCCAAAGCATTATGCTCATGTAATTAGAGTCAAATTCTAGGATTTTGAAGATCAGTGATGAGCATGAATTGGTATAAACCATCAAAAATTCTAACCAAATCGAATACTTTCGTGCTACCAAGCATAAAAAACTAAAACGCCAATGTAAATTTTCTATTTTAGATGATACGAGGTTTGAATGGATATAATTTTTTTGATGATCTTGAAGGTAAGTTTCAGTTTGACACTAAAAATATATCTAGTGGTAACGGAGTTTGACACTAGGAGCTGTTTGGTAATTGCTGAATGGTTTGGCGCAGAATAATTAAGTGGTCAGAATAATTAAGAGACTCTCATGATATAATGCAAAATGAAATATAATTGTTTGCTAATTGTGTACGATGAAATTAGGGCTCTTAATGGTTAAGGGAGATCCAATATACAAAATCATTGAGAGTGTTCTAGAACCATTAAGAGACAAACTTTTTTTTGCCAAACAAGATTTACCTATTAACGATTCAACGATTGTCTCTTAATGGAACTATTAAGAGGTAAACAAACAACTCCTAAAATCTAGATCATTAAGGGCTTGTACGGAAACCACTGAATGGATTCTCATTCACAGCCTTGGACCGAGCTCTCTCATAGTCCCCATTCAATGTATTTGAAAACCAAAATTGCTCCTCTAAATGAACCAAGAGGCTTTGACCAAGCCCAGTGACCTTTCCCCCATCCACTCCCAATTCAGAGGCCGCTTTTCCCGATTTTACCCCATTTCTCCTATATAGGGGGTGGACCCACCTTATTGAATAGGGTGACACGTTTTACCACTTCATTCCTCTATTGTAATGAAAAAGTTATAGGGTCGGAAAAGGTATCACCGTATCATATTCTATGTACAACCGTATGTATTTTGAAACAACATTGACTGCACAAGTTTTCTTTGGTAGAATTGGTTTGCGTTGCTTTTCACCCACCCTAGGCACGGGTTCAAATCCCTTTTGTATCATTTCTTAGTTTTTAGCTTTTACTTTTAGATTTATTATGTTTTTGAAAAACATTTACAATGAGAGACTCGAACAAGGAGCTTACAATACTAAAGGCAAGGAATAGAGCATTGATGATTTTGTGAAAATATCCATATCTTAGTTTTTTATAGTCAAATGATGCCACCACTTAAAAAAAAAAAATTCTGACCCCACCTAATGCTTCTTCACTTTGCTGCTGCTATCTGGTGGAATTGGGGAAGTGAAAAGGTGAAGTGAAGTGGGCTTGAATGATTCAAATAAGGGTAGGGGTGTCATTTTTGTGGTTGAATGGGGACAACACACCATTTCTATCTATGCGATTAATATATGTTCTGTGTGAATAAGCCGCAAGTAAACAACCCAAATGAGCTGTGCGAATAAGCCAAATAGACCAATAAGCCTAATTAAGCCGCAAGTCTACATCCGCTTAACGTACAAAGACTTATGCACAATTAAACTGTAATTTCCCAATTAAAATTTCACAATGTTCCCTTCATTCAATCATATTTTCATTTTTATCCTCTGTCAGTATTGATTCATTAATCTGATTTATTAAATACTCAAAATGGAAGTAAGTATTTTATAAGAAAATACATCGAGTCGATTAAAATGACATATCAAAAATATTAAGCAACATAAAATCATATATATATTTGCAGATTTCAGATACCGGGTAAGAGCGGGTAAGATTCTCGGTCCTGGATGCTCATCCGGTAAGGTAAGTAGCACTCTAAGCGTTTAGTAAATGGTCTCTTAGTTTCCACAATGCGATGCTAAGATGCTCTTTTTTAAATATACAGACAGTAACAATGGATGATTTGCAACCGGAACCACCTCTATGGCATGAAGATTCTGGGCTGGAAGCCCTGGGAGAATGAAAGGAACAGGTCCTCTGCCAGTCCCGGGTCAGGCCCGTTTTGCGATCTCTTTTACAAAGTTATAATCTTTTGAAACTGGACCTATTAAGGGGGCTAGTTGGTTTCAAGATGAGGACCAACAAAGTATTTTAAATAACATTCCTGTCACCACTCTCCTAAACCAAGGACATAAAACAAATTTCCATAGGGACTAAAATCGCAATTTATTCTAAAAGAAATCTTAGTTTGCCAAAAGATCACAAGTATTCCTGAAATTAAGGGCAACAATTGGAGTAAAAGCAAGTCAAGGTTGAGATACTAAATACAGAAAGAGAAACATAGACCCCAAAATCACAGAAAAAGTAGGAAACAAATTCATTTGATATATAAGAAAGTAATCGAAACAAAAATGTCAAATATAAACCAAATTCGATAACGAACGACGATATAGTGGTGGTGATCGGTTTCAGCAGGGACCAACGCAGATGTGGAAGAGGGCTTCCGAAGCGCTAAAAGACCAATGCAGTCTTTTCATAACGAGCCTGGCTCCTTGTTCAGTGCTTCGGAATCCTGACATAGAGGCTGATGTCATAAAGGCCACCAGCCACGATGACTCCCACATTGATTATGTCAGCGCCCAACGCATTTTCATGTGGATTCGCGTTTCCGGTGACTACGTCAATCCAGTAATGCTGTCGCTTTCCAGCAGGATGAAAAGGACCCGCAGCTGGACGGTGGCCTTGAAAGGCCTCATGCTTTTGCATGGGGTTTTCACTTGCAAAGTCCCTGCGATTCAAAAGATCGGTCAATTACCGTTTGATCTTTCTAACTTCAAAGACCGCAACCCCGATATGCGCCATCACGAAGCCTTTATTCGTGCGTACTACACGTATCTCGAGAAAAAGTCGTTGTTCATGTTCCATCATTTGCAGGAACAGGAAGAAGAAAAGAGGAAAAAGGAAAAGGATTTGAGCGAAATGGAAAAGAAGCAGAAACAATCTTCCATGATGCAAGATCTCGAATGGATCCAGAAACTTCAAGGTTTGCTCGACGTTTTGCTCAAGATCAGACCGCATCGAGACAGCATGATGAACGTGTTAGTTCTCGAGGCAATGGATTGCATCATGATCGAGATCTTTGATATTTACAGTCGTATTTGTAACGGGATCGCTGCGGTTCTGGTGAGGATATACACCACTAACACCACGAAAGCCGAAGCCACAAAGGTAATGTCGATTTTGAAAAAAGCAATGGTTCAGGGCGAGGATCTGTCGCAATACATCAACCTGTGCAGCGATCTCGGGGTTATGAAAGCGAAAAAATTCCCGAAAATCCACCGCATCCCTGAAGAAGATATTCGAGAACTCGAGCACATTATCAAAAAAGATTCAGATCAACCAAAAACCAAACAAATTATTCGAAAAGACGACGAGAAGAGCAAGAAAACAGTTGAACAAAAGGAATCCAAAGGCGATTCGGAAACCACAATCACAGTTAATTGGGAATTTGTGGAGGAAGAACGGAAATCGAACCATGATCCAGATCCTACCCTTCCGGCCACAGAAAATGATGCCGGAATCCATCCTTTGGCCAAGGAAGCGCCGGATTTGATGACTTACGACTCTGAGGGTATGAAATCTGATGAAGACCCTCCGATTGAACGTGGATGACCACAAGTCGTTTATTTGACTGCAATCTACATGTTCATTTCTAGAGCTTTGGCCCTGAACCACACAATTGTTTTCTGCTTCTACATTAATTAATGAACTCACTGTAGCTCGTTCCATCCCTATCTAGTAATGACGATCGTTATGTTGTTGACAGTCTTGCACATGGTGGGTTCGGTTGGCCGGTTTCAATAAAGCATTGTAGAACCACCACCACTGCTACGATATAAACCAATGCTACAGGAACACCAAATTCGACTTCAAACAAAATTCATATGATTGAAACCTAAAACCTAACAACGTCCAGGTGAAATCATTCATCATCTAGCAAGAAATCAGTTGAAAGAAAAGAGAATTTCGATCTAAGAAATCAGTTGAACTTACTGTAACTCACGTTCTCATAAAAAGCTAAATTTTTTTAGACTTCCAATTAATTAGAAATAATACTTTATAAACCAATTCAAGTAGCTTAAATTTCTATCATAAAAACGTATTTTTTTTAAAGAAACATTAGGATGGAGTCATAAAGAGATGACCCTTGCCGAACCTATCTAAACATGCATCTTGATGTTCTACAAAAACCCACAAACATATAGGTCATAGGACGACACAAACCCACAAACATCTTTTCGATTTGTGTTTGGACCGGTCGACTTTGTTTTTGTGTCCAAAACGGATCGCGAATGCCAATCGCCGATAGCAAACGTGAAACATTGGTGAAAAATAAGTTTGCTTTATTTTATTTTAGGATGATTATTTTATGTCAAACCAATCTCCATCTTTTTATGTTTAGTGAAAATCCAACAAAATTCAAATCACACGAATTAACACGACATAAATATAAAATTAGAAACAATGTGATGGAGTAGTTGGCCAAGAAGCATTGCGTGTGAGCATAAGTACTCCTAAGATATATGGCTGTATGCCTCGGCTGATCACAAAAATTGTCGGAACCATGCACTACTTGCATGATCAAACTCATGGATCCTTTAATCTAATCAAAATTCCACAATAACTCGAGTTGATTTCTAGTTTTATGGACACCCTTCTTTACTTATATACATAGGCACATCTTGTGTGATCGATCTGTACATGTAACTATGTGATTTTTTAAGATCCCGTTAAATTCGCCCTGCAGATTTCTTTCTGTTGCTAATTGAACATGTCGTCGTTGGACCCAAGTGGGTGCAAGAAAAGGAAGAGGGTGGAGAGAGTTTTTAAGTTCAAGGCGTTTGGTGAACAAGGGTATCCGATCGAGAGTTGTGGCACTTTCCGAGACAACGTCAAGGCTCTCTTAGAATACGGAAATGTCGAAATGACGTTCGTGAATGGAATGACATTTTGGTCGTTTCAGCTCGAAGTCCATCGTCACCCTCCTTCTCATATCTTGCTATTCGTTGTTGAAGAGTCAGCCGAGGCATCATCACTAAATCGTCATTGCAAGCATTGTATATACGTTGGTAAAGTTCGTCATCTTTGCTAATAAATCATGATTTCCACTCTACAAATGTGTTACTTGTTGTTTTCTTCTATATATGGGATATATGTATATGTATATATACACGCAAATACAACAAGCATTAATTAATCGTAGATTATGAAAGCACAGGGTGGGGAGACCATATGATATGCAATAAGAAGTACCATTTTTTGGTGCCATCAAAGGATACAATGGCAGCTTTCTTGAGCTATGAAGGAAATCACAGCAGCATAGTAATGGGTAAGTTAAATTTTGTGGAATTAAACGGGCATACAATGCATGGTGTGTTTCACTCTAATGGGTTTGGGCATTTGCTGTGTGTCAATGGGTTGGAGATGGGTTCGGACTTGGCTGGCCACCTTATCTTGGAATTCTGGAGCCGTCTCTGCATCTGCTTGCAAGCCAGGTTAGATCCATCGGTCTGGAGCTAATATTTAATCATGCTTTATGGCTACAATAACGTTCTTTACATGATACCATACATATAATTTAATTACCAATGTGCTGGAATTCTGTGCTCAACTAGAAAACCTAAAAAAAAAAAAAAAAAAAATCATATTTTAAGTGTCTTGTGAGATTCAAAATTTGGTATAGAAACACTTACGGTCTTTTTAATCATGGATAGAGTTAGAATATATGCATCTCGACAGACGGTTAGGAACACTTACGGTTTGATTTGTTGAAAAAGGCTTACAAATATAAACAGAAAAAAGCCTTGTCAAAAAAGAAGTATCTTATATCGATCATATTTTTAGTTCTTGATACGGATATATAAAATCCATTACTTTGAAGAATATTACTCTACACTTTGGTGCCTAATTAACTTTTTATGAAGAAAACAAGACTAATTTTCATGTGAAATTGAAAAAATGAACATCATGCATGTTCTCTAAGTATGACACTTTTAGTTACCATACATATTTTAAATGTGACTATTATTTATCTCACATGAAGCTCTATATCTGAATATTTTTATAAAATCGTTTAACACAATTTTATAAATTATGATATAAAATATGTATAATTTTAATTTTTTTATAATTTACATTAACATCTTTAAAATTATTTTATCTGCTGAACATATATATGTTCACAGTTGCTGAACATATATATGAATAAGTTATATAGAGATATGAATAGATTGAAAATATGTGTATATGAAAAACATACATAATAGTGTAATTGTCTAATATATATATTAATAGAAATTCAACAATCATATTAAATCCAAAAAATAAAAGGATATTGGGTTCATCGGGTTGGGTTGGGTTCAAAATAATAGTAACCCAATATCAACCAAGTACCTACGGTTTGACAATTTTACAACTCGATTAGACATCGGGTTGGATTATTTCGCGTTGGGTTGAGTTGAGTTGATCGGGTTGGTCGGGTTTTTGAGCATCCCTACATATAACACTATATAACACATCCGATGTTATATAAATTAATCATATTTTAGATTTTCTTGCCAAATGATATATGACACATTGAAAAATTTGTAGTCGAACAATTTAAAGTAAAAATAAAAAAAACTAGTTACATACCACGTTATAAAACTAATTTCAAAAAATTGTACTAGTTTAAAATTGAAGTCGTAACAAAATTCACTCATGTGTTAGAATTTGTTATCTGAAAAATAGACATCAAAAATCTCGATCAGAAATTAGTTATATTTCATATATATGTTCTATTTTTTTTACATATATAACTGAAACAAAAACAAAAACAAAAACAAAAACAAAAACAAAAACAAAAATACACATGCATTCTTTCTTGTTAATGTTCTCACTTCCCTTCCTAGTAATGAACATGGTATGATATTATGTTTTTTTTCCATATACATTTATCAACCAATTACAATTGGTATGGAAAATTTTGTACCATATACCAACAAACTATATCTGATATCAACTTTCAGTTGGTAACTGTTGATGTGATTTTGTACCAGCATTGCAAAAATTAAAATTATAAATTTATTTAAATTGATATTTTAATTACCAACTAAATCTAAACGGATTAAAGCTATGAAACATTTACATAACATGTTAATAAATGTTATTCTATTTATCTCTATCTATATGAACGTTCAAATGATTTGCATATAACGTTTAATAATGTTATTATTACAAAGTAGAAATTTCAAAACCCCTCATCATTTTTTTGAAATTTTTTTAAAACATAAAAGCTGCAAAATCTACGAATATTTACGATCATTTTCAAATAATTAAATTATTGTCAATATATTTTGAATTTTTAATATTTTTTTTTTCATAAATAGGTTGCTTGATTATGGTGTCTTTGTCTCTTTGATCTTATTATTCGAGCAGAATAATTTATTAGATGTATGACCACATTGGGGTTAGGCAAATTTCATACACATGTGGGTGGAATCTTTCTACTCAAGTCAAATAAACAATCATTTCTTTTCATGAATTATATATATATATAGACTTGGGATCATGTGATACCAATGGTTTTTCGTGAGACTCGTAAAACCAATTTTCAATCTTTGGATTAGATTTACATGCGTCAGATTTGAATATTCGTAAACGCCACGAGACTTTTCAATAATTACAAAATTGCCACATTGCAATTTTAAACCATTAGATCATTAGCTTATAAAGTTGATTAATGAACATAAATTGGTCTTACGGGTCTCACGAAAAACCATTGATCTCATGTAAACCCAACCCTATATATATATATAGAGAGAGAGAGAGAGAAAGAGGGTAGAAGTTCAAACGATAGTACCTCTAATAAATCAAATTTTAACGATGTCTTCTGATCCAAAGTTTTAATTCACTATGTGTTATTTGGTCCCCATCTTGAAGTTTGATTCAATACCCCAAATTGATTGAGTTTGACTCGATGAGAATTGTTAGCATTATATTCTTGAAACAAGGATCAAATTAATTAAGTAATACAATATTATATACAAGAATAAAATATATGTTTTTAATTTAATTCAATTTGTTTATGTTATAAAAATCAAGTCATTAAAAACAATAATACAATCTTGTACTTTTTATAACAAATATTCTAAGACATATCATGGTTTTTTTTTTTTTTTTGCAATTAGAAACACAATCAAATCCCAAGATCAAGAAATTAAAATATTCAAAGTAAGAAACAACAATAATATTTTATTTGTATTTTAATACCTATATTTGGTTGATCCATATTAAAAATAAGTGTATGTCTTATATAAACCATCTAAATCTTTAATTGCAACTGCTAGGAAAGTTAGCTTGATTGATTTGGCAAAGCAGAAAAGCATGGATTTAAGGCTCCTTCATGGTGTAGCATATGGGCAATCATGGTTCGGTCAATGGGGTTACCATTTTGGGCGAGGAAGCTTTGGGGTCACACAGCAAATGTATCAAAAAGCCCTTGAAGCCCTCCAGAACATTCCTCTGTGCATCCTTGCTCATCACATTGGCACCTCAAGTATGGAGATCCCAATCTTGTTCTCTAGATACCAAACACTTTCGAGCCGGTCTTTGGTGACCCTTGCCGATCTACTACGCTTCATGCTCGACCTCAAATCTCGTCTTCCAAAAGAGAGTGTTTTGCATACACACAACCCTGGGATATTGGTTGAAAATTCTTGTAGATGGTCTCCTAAGCGTATTGAGATGGCTGCTCGGGTTATCGTTGAATCCCTAAAGAAAGCTAAATTCAGATGGGTTTCAAGGCAAGAAGTTCGTGATGCTGCCCGTTCATATGTTGGTGACACGGGTTTGTTGGATTTTGTGCTCAAATCTTTAGGGAACCATGTCGTTGGGAAGTACTTGGTCCGTCGCTGCCTGAATCCAGTAACCAAAGTTTTAGAGTACTGCTTAGAAGACATTTCTAACACTTTACCTAATCAAGAAGAGTCTGTTACAAATGATTCCAAGTTGAAGGCTCGGTGCAAAATCTCTAGGGCTCAACTCATGAATGACATGTTCTACATCTACAGGCATGTCCTCAAGGGACAAAAGAAAGACATGGATAGCACGATAACATCCACCATTTCGCTGGCAGCAAGAATAGTCCTTGATTCCAAGTACTTTATTAAAGATTACAATGGGGAGATATGTTCGAAAGCTGAAGTAGAAGCAGGTGAAAAATCGAAACTTTATTGTGCCATTGCGATACAAGACAAGGGCAAGATAGATGGCCACGAAGAAGGTGAAAAAAAGCTATTTACTACACCATACGAGACCATCATGTTAAGAAACAATGCAACATTCGACGAGCTCATAGAGGAAGTTGAGAAAAACTTTAAGGAGATATATTGGGGATTAAAGAGCTTCATGTTTGGGTCTATAATCAACTTAAACCCCAAAAGATCTGATCAGGTGTTCAAGGTAACCAAAACTAGTAGCAAACTTGTTTTCCAAGGCAAACTGGATGAAACTGGAACTAACCATGAAGGCATATACGAAAGTGGGTCGAGACAACGTTTCGTTGTGGATTGTGGCTGTGGAGCAAAAGATGACGATGGTGAACGAATGGTGGCTTGTGATATTTGTGAAGTTTGGCAGCACACAAGGTGTTTAAAGATTCCAAACAACGAAGAAACTCCAAATATTTATGTTTGCAGCAGATGCGAACAAGACATTCTAGTGCTACCAGCACTGCCGTAGTTGCAAACTAGCAAAGTGATCTTAATAGATACAATCACTGACCATCTATAATTAAGACACTGTTCTATTTCCTGTTAACGCTTCCGTTACACTATTCTTGTAGAAAATTGTGTGGATCGAGCACGAAATTTACCATGAGGAGAACAATTAACATCAGACAAATTAAATAGCAGTCAGTTAAAACCATTTTGACCATGAACATGTTACAAACTTATTGGATTCATATCGACCAGAATCCATAAGTAAGTTTTGTGAGACACTGGTCATGGATTTTGTGAGTTCGTTTGATGTCACTGGTCGATGACCGATTAGTGAGGGATTTTTGTTAACACTAATCTTTCCCTAATATATCGATATTTCCTCCTTACTTTGAAGTTTAAGAATATGTCACTAATCCTCTAGAAAACCCTTTATAATTACCGAAGTTCTGTCGGTGAAAGTGTCATTTCTTGTAGTGGCCAAACTTAATAACAAATGGTAAATTGGCATGTACGATCGTGCAAAAGGGGAAGATGCTCATGAACATTTGGGGAGGTTTGATTACGGGATTGAAGAAATACGGTTTTGTTTGGGCACAAAACAATTCAACTTTTAATTCAAGAACAATGATGGATATTAATTTTGTTTACACAAGTTCCTATATTTATGAAATAAATCAACTAAAAAGGGGTATAAGCCAAACCCACCTACCAAATGAAAGATTCTAAAATTTGACACCACTGAGCATAGCTTTTTTCTGTGTATCTTTTCGTCTATTCAAGATGGAAACCAGCCATGGAATACCTGCAGAAGAAATATACCAACTATATGCATAAGCCAAAGTATTGACCCTCTGTTATCTTCATTCCTTTCAAAAGCTTTGATTAATTCACCATTCCATTCTTATCATTTCCCAAAAACCTAAATGGAGAGCAGGCAAGTTGGCCTTTTCGGTCGTCAGACAGCCATGCTCGACTTGTCAGCTTCTCCTTCATTCACTAGGAAACGAATAAGAAAATCCATCAATTGTTCCAAAGAAACATTCTGAAACCAACAAATACTATATATATGTGTGCATATATATATATATATATATATATATTTCCGTTGTCCTCATATGTGTGTATTTGGATTTTTGGTGTGTGTGGAGACAGACATCCCTTGGATTCCATGGGTTTATACACATCAATGGTCTTGGAATTCTGGGTTTTGGATTAAGTGTGTTGATGGAAACATCTGGCTCTCTTTTTTTTCTCTCTCTTTCTCCTCCTCCCACTTGTAGATGGCAACACAAATAAACCAGACAAATGCCTTAGGTATCAATTGCAATAAAAAAGGGGACAGTACTTTGCAATATACCCATCATGGAATTATTGAGGTGCACATGCATAAATGTTACAATGTTTATTATCTCTCCCTTTGGTTCTTAAAACCGTCTTCCTTTTACAAAAAAGGCAAAAAAGAAGATAAAAGGAAATAACCAAGAAGCAATACCCATAAGTATTAGGAAACATATCATTATCCCACGGAACCATTGCCTGTGTGGCTGTGTCCCAAAAGACGAATGTATATGGACATGACTCGTTGATGCACTCTCTCCATCATCTCGACTGAATTAACTAAATATGCTTGCTGTACATGTCAGTTGTTTATAATTCTCCGTATAATTTAGACCGCTTTTATGCACCTCGATCAATGGCCAAAATAAAAGGTTGTGCACAGAAGAATTGGCTGAATAGAGTTATGCACCTCGATCAATGGCCACGTGAAGGAGCAGCGATTAGGAAAGCCAAAAATATGACGTTGATGCCATCATGACTGGGCTCTCAAGCCGAGGCTTTTAGTTCTAGAAAGTTGGAATTTTTTATAACACTCACACCACCACCAAGATGTGATATTATCTCATGGCGAATCATGAACGTAGATCTTGTTGTTTTAGTCATGTAACTAAAAGATGTGAGTCCTTTTTAGGAGTGTTGATTACCTGGTTTCTTTGATGGTCATTGGCCGGAGCTAATAACAGTAATTAACTCTATGTTTATCAAGATCGATTCATTACTAGTCTCACGTGCATCAATATCTGATTTTTTGGACACCCCAAAAATACTATGAGGTGTTTGGAAATGGTCGAAGTACTCGAATAGGAGGATTGTGATGACTATATCATCAGGGTCGTCCCAGGGTTTTTGATGCCTTGTGTAAAAATGCTAAATTTTTTTTGTATGCTTATTTTTTTAAGCAAATGAAATGAAACGATGGAACATACAATTTTTTAAAGACTTTGGAACCTAGTCAAGCTCGGCCAGCTCATCCGCACACCGATATCTATTAGTTATAATAAAAATACAAAACGAGACATAAAAACTAATATAATAAATGAAAACTTGATGCCCTTTGGCTTTGATGTATGTGCGGTCGCACGGGTAGGCCTGCATATCAATTGGTAAATTAATCAAAGCCAAAAGTTGAAATAAGAAAAAAGAATTTTTGCTTAGGTGCATGGAATTGGCTATCTAAGCATTTTAGAAACATGCATAGAACCAAAATGGATGGTTTTGTGCATACACACACTTAGGTTCAAGGAAAATCATAAAAAATGTAAAACTGAAAAACACCCTAAAAACACTTAAGTGGTTACCAATGCAACTAACAGGAAGGAAGACTAGAACATTTAATTTGGAGTGATCATGCAATGGTGTTGTTAGCTATTGCAACCCTCATCTAAGGTTCAATTTATCCGGAGAGATGAAGATGGGGTTACGCATGTGCCGGCAATGTGGTCACAGTTCTACATCTCACCCACCATAGGTGTGGACTCTTCTAACTAGTTATTTGATGTTTTGTACTCTTTTTGTAATTCCAGTTAACATAATGAAAGTTATTTTGCTTCAAAAAAATTAAACATCCTTACACAACACCTTTTGGAGCAAAATACGAGGAAACGAATGATAGTACAATGGATTCCTTAGCCGTATCCACTTTGAAACTGCCTCGTACATCTTCAAGAATCTTGAACACCATATCATTTATTCGTCTATCAATCCTCTTTTAAAAATTGGTTCCTCTGAAATTACTCTAAAATATTCTGATCGAGTGTCATACGTCATTCTTAATAACTTATACCTTGAATAGAATGGGAACTTCAAATTTCAAACATATATAACATTTTGAACATAATTCATTACATTAATTGTAGAAGTGAAAACATTTTAACGTAACCGATGCTAATCAAGATATCTAATCTAGCATGAACCAAAACATAGTCTCATCTTCCTTCTTTAGAATCACTTAACAACAATCGGTACCTAAGATATATACATGTATAATATAAACTAAAAGCTCAGTGAAAATAATATGGTTTCATGATAACATGCACAAATAATAGTGTTTTTGCATTCTAATTATTATCTCGCATGTAAGACCTCAATTCTTTACTTTTCTTTGGTTATGTGCTGTATTCAATGTATGAGGATTTCAAGATCTTGGAATTGCATGTCCTTCTTAGATGTCCACCCCACCCGTACGGTGGACGAACCTTGCCGAATCATACTAATTGCATAACTCACTCATTAATACAAATCTAATCATGACATGTAACTAATATACATCTCATGCAAGTGACAATATAAATTACATTCACATCCATCATCTTTCACATTATACATATACTCGAATATCAAATAAATAATATTTAAGTTTTCATAATCTCTCTCATACACCATGCATATACTTGAATATCATGCATATAATTGAATATCATGCATATCGAGTTATCACTATATGCATATAAACAAATCATGCAAATATCATGGATAAAATACTTTGTAATAATCGTTATATATTCCATAAAAATCACATAATGTACTCACCTTGAATTGTTAGTGTTCAATAAGTCGTTTTCTCAAAAACCGCAACCGAAATGATAATTTATATCATTTCTAAACACCTTAAATAATCGTAATTAAATTGATCATTACTTCATTATGATCTTATCACGACTAACTCTTAACGATTTTTATTGGTCAACACTCAATATCATCGTATCTCATATTTCACTCAAATGTTTTCTTGAAATATCATTATAAATACATATCAATGTTATAATATTTCTCGAAGTTAATCGACATTTACACATTCTATAAAATGCATATTCATATTATCTTGAAAAATAAATACTTCACCAAAATAGCAACAAATAAAAGACAAAATGCATGAAATAACAATCTACTTTCATAACTTTCCTTATTATAGCATTCTACTTTCCGTTTCTCTTATTACAGAAATGCATTTTAAAATTATTTTTTATTAGGACATTGTACTTTGAAAAAATTACCTATTATAGTATTGAGTAACCTTTTAATTTAAATTTACCTTTTATACCAGGTTTTCATGTCACCTCGTTGTCTATGTAGGCTATCCACATATACTATACAGCTGAAGTGATATTTCTTATTACAACATTGTACTTTCAAAATTATTTTAGGATAGCATCACCGGTACCTATTACAACACTGTACTTTTAGTTTTTATATTTTATTATTTAGATATTGTACATTTAATCAAACATGTTTTCCTAAATTTAATATTCGTTTCTAATCCTAACTTTTAATTGAAAATTTAGTCTCCCAACATATATATTATAGCAACATATATCCTTTTGATTTGAATTAAGATGATATGACACAAGTTACCAAGTTTCTATGTTATGTCATTGTCCACATGATATGTAAACTTTTGCTGCCGTGACATTTTTTATTACAACATTATATTTTGAAAAAAATGATTTCACATATTATTTAATAAATATATTAATTAGAAAATTTACAAATTCATTAATATACCAATATTAAGAAAACTAGTAGAACACAATTATCTCGCTAACATTTTTAAAAACTATGTATTTTTTGAAAAAAAGATAATAAAAAATGTTACATTTTTTACCAAAAAATATTTATCTTTTAAATAATATATACTTTAGTAGAATGCATTCTTCTTTCTACCAACTTATCATTGATATATGTTGTGGACATATGAGATTCAAGATGCATCATAAAGCTTGATCACGATACAAATGCTCTTACACTTGTGTTTGGAAAAGACCATTCTTGATGTGTAAAAGAGGTCGGCAATAAAGTGACTCCGACACGCTATTAGAACTTTCCTAAACCCAAAGGATTGTCCAGAGAGAATGCTGAAAAAGTTAGAGGCTTGCAGAATAGACTCGAAGACCGAGATCATGTAATTAAAGAACCAGGTCAGAGGCTTCAAGATCAAGATTAGAAGCTCAAAGATCAAGATCTTTTAAAGAAGAAGGTTAGGTAATGAAAACTATATTAGCTCAACTGTCCTCTAAAGAAATGGGATTAACAGATCTGAAAACCAATTAAACATGAGTTTCGAAGGAACAAATTTGTTTATTATTTGTCTTTGATTACATTATTCATATAATTTTCAATACAGGTTTAATGGTTTCTATATATTAATATTCATTTCAACTTCTTTTAGGTTTTACTTTTACCAGATACTAAAAAAGTCCGTAAAAGGTAATCTATGACAACGGTTTTGAAAAATAAATGTCACTGTATATCATGCTTCAGAGACTGTTTTGAATAATAAACGTCACCGTACATAATGTTGACGATTTTCAATAAATAAACGTCACTATATGTCATTAAGATGATTTTAAAAAACAAACATCATTGTATGTCATGTTATAGTGACGATTTTCTTAAAATAAACGTTACCGTATGTTATGTTATAGTGACGGTTTTGACAAATAAACCTTATCGCATGTCATACTACAATGACTGTTTTAAAAAATAAGCGCCACCCTATGTCTTGCTACGGTGATGGTTTTTGAATATAAACGTCAACATATGCCATGCTGTGATGACGATTTTGAAAAATAAATGTTACTGTACGTCATGCTATGGTCACGGTTTTGAATTGGGGTAACGGTTTTGATAAATAAACGTTACCATACATCATTATATAGTGACGGTTTTGACAAATAAAAATCACCATACTTCA
The DNA here is from genome assembly GCF_001531365.2 of Cynara cardunculus var. scolymus. Classification (NCBI taxonomy): domain Eukaryota; kingdom Viridiplantae; phylum Streptophyta; class Magnoliopsida; order Asterales; family Asteraceae; genus Cynara; species Cynara cardunculus. Next base: position 60,513 of record NW_020200675.1, on the reverse strand, counting down.
CTTTGTAGTGACGATTTTAAAAAAACAAACGTCACCATAGGTCATACTATGATGACGATTTTAAATAATAAACATCCCTTTACAGTGATAGTTTAGAAAAATAAACCTTACCATAAATTGTGTTATAGTGACAATTTTGAAAAAAAGTCACCTTAGATCCAACTACGGTGACCATTTTGAATAATAAATGTTGTTGTATGTCACTTTTAAGGTAACAGTTTCGAAAAATAAACATCACCGTATGTTATGGTATGGCGTTGGTTTTGAAAAATAATCATCACCGTATATACGACTATGGTGACATATTTGAAAAATAAACGTCACCATACGTCATACTACGGTAACAATTTTGAAAAATAAAACATCACCGTACGTCCTATTTCAATGACGGTTTTGAAAAATAAATGTCACCGTCTGTCAAGCTATGGTAACGGTTCAAAAAAATAAATTTCATCATATATCATGCTATTGTGACATTTTCAAATAATAAACGTCACCTTATGACATGCTAGAGTGATGGTGAATGTAAACATCAACGTATATCATGCTATGGTGACTATTTTAAAAAATAAACGTCATCGTACGTTATGTTACGGTGACGGTTTATAAATAGAAACATCAACGTATGTCATGATAAATGGATATTTCAAGAAATAAATGTCACGTACGTCATGTTATGGTGACGATTTTGAATAATGAAGGTCATTGTATGTCATGTTACGGTAATAATTTAGACAAATAAACGCAACTGTATGGCATGTTATAGTCATGATTATGAAAAGTAAGCATCACCATATGTCATGTTAATTAGGGTGACAGTTCTTGAAAATAAACATTGATGCATGTCATGCTACGATGACGGTTTTAATAAGTAAACGCCACCGTATGTCATGCTACGATGATAATTTTTAAAAATAAATGTCACTCTATGTTATGCTACGGTAACGGTTTTAGAAAAAAAAAATGAATTTTTTGTACATTTAGGGTGACGTTTTAGATTATGGTAACGGTTTTCGATGTGATTCCGTAACATTTTTTAAACATAACCAAAAGTGTATGAAAAGTAATGGCAAAATATATGACAATTTCTATGTCCACAAAAACCGTTAATGCATACCTATGGTAATGGTTTTTTGCCGTCATTTAAGACCATTTTATACTAGTGTTACCAGATAAACGTTTAGTCAACGATCCCTTAATTTTTGGATTTATAGTCCCTGCCTTTTAAAAACTTTCTTTCCTAGAAAAAAAGGTATACACTTCCTATGAATGCTTTACACAGTTTGATGCTAACAATATTAGAAAATAGATAGAAATATGGAACTTTACATCCAATTCATTATCAGGGTCGTTCTTGAAGAGTGTGGGTCGGGCATATGCCCAGGGTCCATAAAAATTAGGGGATTAATTTTTTTAGTAAATATAATAATAGTTCAAAAAAATAATAAATAAAAGAGACAAAAAAAAATTAGTATCTAATAGGACCATAAAAGATTTTGGTACCACGTTAACTATTAAAGACCTAAACATGTATTAATCAAATATATTGGAGAAGAAAATACATAAAAAACTTAATTTGTCGTTCATTATATAATATTGTTTAATGTTTCTCTAAGTTTTTGTTATCTAATACGGACGTTTAAAACTACATGTCTCGAAAACTTTGATATATTCTCCATAATTCATCTCCGATTGACTCTTTTGATTATCCCATCCTCGCATGAATTCTATTTTTGTGTTATTTAGATTTTCTTGTTATTAGCTAATAAAACCACCATCTTTTGAAAAAATTACCAATCATAGGAGATGGTAGAACTTCTATCTATATTTAGAATAAGAAAAATATGATTGTTTTTTTCATACTTGTTTTTTATTATCTAATATTGAATGCAAAAATCTCATTCACTCTTCTATCTCTAAAAGAAGAATAAGATCTAAAACTATAGCCAAAATGAGTTTTTTTATTTATAAGATTGATGATTTCAGAAAGTTTGTTTTAATCCTAACGCTATGTTGTTGAGTCTTCTTTTACGTAGAAAAGAATAAAAAGTAATGGGAGAAGAAAAATTTTCTGTTATCGATATTTTTATAGGGAAAGGAAAAGAAAAAAGAAATTATATCAAAATTTATTTTTATCTCATTATTTTTCCTTCATCTCTTTTCTCTATCAAAAACACAAATAAAAAAACTTTATTTTTTCCTTTCTTTTAATTTTCTTTTCCTTTCTCGTTCTTTTATTTTCTTCCCAAATTTGAGAACATAGTATAAAAGTTCAAAATGGTGTTAAAAAACATTAACATGAGGTGACATGGAAAACAAATATATTTACATTGATTTACATATTGGAAATCAGAAAAATTAACATTGTGACCCCAAATAATATCATTCTATGTATCATAGGATGTTTTTTATGAAGGAACAAATTGATTATGCTACATAAAAATGTTCTAGTAGATAATATTAATTTATAAATGATTATTGATTGATTTTGCGTTTAGAAATATTTGGAAAAATGGTTTTATATGAATTCAATGTTATTTCTGATGATAAAAACAATATATTGAAAAAATATCGTACTTATCGAAGGCCCTTTTTCACATCTTACTCAAGGAATAAAAAATGCCAAAAACGGGGCTAAAGTGGGATATGCTAGATTAATTTGGTTTATTAACCATAATATCCCTATTTCCAAGTGGCTAGGATATGTTGGTTTGGTTTATTGGCCATAAGATCCCTATCCCCAAGTGGATATGCAGGTTGGTCTAATCTTATTTGGTATAAATCCCTTTGTAGTGGGATATTTAGGGTTTGTTTTATTTTGATTTTGGTGTTGGCTGTTAGATGATCTATCTAACTTCGAACCTCTTATTGAAAAAAAAAAATTACAATAGTCAAATGCTATTGTTTTTGGTTCATTATTGTCTGCTTTATTTTACAAACTATCAATACTAAAAAGCTATTGTATTAAAATTTTAATTAAAAATTACCAAAATTATAAATTTCCTAATTTATTTATTGATTTGTGGTTAAAATTGGATCTCACGGTTACTACAAACTAATCAGTTCTCCTTTGAATGTGCCCCTATATATATATATATATATATATATATATATATGTAAAGAGAGAGAGAGAGATGTTGGTTATTATACAACCATTTACATTTGTAGAACCAATACAACTCAATCTCAACCGTCCATTTAATTTGATGAATAAGTGATTTCGTAGAAGTTTTGATTATTTCCTAATATAAAGTGTTGATTATATTTAATGAAACCTATTAATCTTTCATAAATATTCAAATCATAATAAATAAACTCTTATCATTTCTATAAAACATCTCAATTAATTGGGTTGCATTGGTTGTACAAATGATCATGGTTGTATTTGAAATATACCCTATATATAATATTATTACCCACTAATATGTTTCCTATGGTGGGTCAGTGCTGATATTGATTTCGCCTTATCGAGGTGTGTATGTTTTTGAATGGTGATTGTTGTGGCTAGTTTACTGGGAGGGATGTAGTGCTTGCGGGCCTATTTCATGACTAATATACTTAAATATTTTCCAACTAACTAGATTGGGCCAGGGTGTCGGTTATATGTTTACTGATTTGAGAAGTTTTACGAGAACTGGTTTTATTGCAACTAATGTGCTGACATAGATTTCTCTCTAGCCTTCATTTTTTTCCTTCAAAAACATGAATTTCAGGGCAACAACGTTTAGAAGATAAAAGAAAAGGGGTAATGTGAGATTCCCATATGGATATTCATTTGAAACATGCTTGAAATTTTTATGGAGTTAACTTTTGATCTTCATGATATTTGGATCATTTTGTATGAAGATGTAATTAATAAAAGTTTTATAGTAGATTTCAGACAGTCATAATAGAGTTTTATAAAATGAGATCTAATTTATAACTTCAATGTAGAGTGTTATATATAAATTTTATGGTATATGTTATACGGAATTATTGGTCGTGAGAATCAAGGCCAATATATATAACATAATTACAGAGGGATTCTAGGCTATGTATAAGGTAACTAAATATATTCCTAATTAACACAACACAACCATATCACATTTATATCACATTTATATCACAAAATATACTGACAAGTATTCTCTTATTATGTCAATAAATACAAGGTTTTCAACAACAATATGGATGTGTAAATTGCGATTGAGGGTCTGTTTGGCGGTTGCTGAATGGTTTAGTGTAGAATGATTAAGTGATCAGAATGATTAAGAGACTTTCATGATATAGTGCAAAATAAAATATAATTGTTTGGTAATTGTTTACAATGAAATCAAGACACTTAATGGTTAAGAGAGACTCATGATACAAAATCATTCAGAAGGTTTTAGAACCATTAAGAGACAGACTTCTTTTTTTGTCAAACAAGATTCACCTCTTAATGATTCAGATGCTAACTCTTAATGAAACTATTAAGAAGTAAATAAACAACATCTGACACTCCTTTTTGAGTCATCAATAAACTAGAGTGAATTTAAAAGTTTGAACAAGTTCATGCTTATTTCCAAAAGTTTAGTTGTATAATTTGAATTTATTTCCATGCAACTTATTTTTTAGTCGTATTTGCTTTGCTTCTTTATTTGTCATATTAATTTCTTTTGTACGTAATTCGTATTTTTGTATATAATTGAAATGGTTTCTAGTATCATTTGATTCTACTTCTCTAGTTCACTTTGTTGTATTCTTGTGTTTTCACGACTTTTGCTCAATTGACAACCTCCTAACAATTCTTGTCTTTGAATCCACGATATGATGCAAGTAGATCAAGAATTTTAGTTGGAGTTATCTGAGATTTTCTTAACTATGCCAATGACCTGAAGGTCAATCATTTTGTTAGAAGGAGAATCTCTCACAAGTTAATCTCACAACTCGGTTAACCAAGGAATGAGGAGAAATTTACTCAAATAATTCTGATAACAATTATAAGAACAATAAAATATAGCAGACATAAATAAAGAATGAAAGAATAGAACTGAAAGCTGCTTATATTTTATTGTTGAACAAATGAGTAGCCTTTAATAGGCTTACAAAAACTAACGGTAGCGAAGAAACTAACTCCTAATAAAATGTAAGACCAAAACAATTTTCAATTGCGAAGAATGGTAAAAGTGAAAAAAATAGTGTTGCTTTATTTAGTGTTCAACAAGTCATCAAAATTCTTACACAATTAATATGTGACAATTTGTCAAAAATGCATGAAAATGTGTTGACATTTAAAATAGATACATTTTGGATAATACATATGAGAATGGCAAAATATACAAAAAAAAAAAACAATTATATTCTCATCCTTTTTAATCATAGACAAGTATAAAAAATTAGTAAGATAGTGGTCACATACATATACCAATTAGACCAATCTTGTCAAATTAACATCTAAATATTTAAAAGAGTGTTGCTATTTGAATCAATTTGGATCAAATTAAAAAGATGATGTTTATTTAATATATTTTTTATAGGTAAAATAGGCAATTGCTCAAGGTGTGAGAAAAAATAAGAGTCTATTTTTTTATTTAGGGGGTGTTTGAGATTGCTTATTTAAAATAACTTATGTTTTTTTTTGTAAAAGTGCTTATTAACTTATGTGATATTAAATCGGAGTTAAATTAAATAGGATTAAAATTGTAAAATGGTAATAAGCAGTTTTTCATAAGTCAGAAATGATTAACTTATCAAAAACAACTTATTACCGGTTTGGCACCGATATAAACAGTTTTTTTTTTCTTATCCAAACATCAGAAAACAACTTATCATCGGTGCCAGACTAAAATAAGTTAAAAAACAGCTTTTATAAGCAATCTCAAACACCTCCTTAATGTATTATAATATATTAGAAAATAATAGTTGAAATAATTAGTAAATATATAAAATAGACCAATGATTTTTTGGAAATAATATGAGACCAAAAAAATAGTAGATAAAGGAGTCCAAGAAGAATTTAGATAAAGACCCGAATTTTTTATCAATTAATTGTATTGGAAAAAGAAATCTATTAAATTTAATGACTGTTTATTTTTACTATTATTTATCGTTTATCTAATTAAGTATTTATGTGCTTCGAAAATTCAATAGACAAAAACTTTAGGCTTTAATCTTTAAACTCCACAACATATTGCACGCTATTGCTATCATCTTTTTCTTGAATCGATGATTCCTTTTCTTTCTTGTGTTGTTCGTTTCACTTCTTCCATTGGCTATTGTTATCTACTTCTTTAATTTTTTATCTGTATTTGCTTTTTGTTGCTTCTGGCGCTTGACTACTAGAACTTCTATTGTTTATTGTTATTTGATCCTGTTGTTTGTGCAACTAATTCTGTTGGGTATTACAACATGATTTTGCTTATATAGTTGTTAATTTACTATCTATGTTTACGATTTCAAAACTACCATTGTTTTTTCGTACCTTAATCTTATGTATTCTCATATCCATAAAAAGCTAACAAGATTTCAAGCTATAACTGACATGGATCTCTAATTATGAAATTGACGGTCTTGATGAAAAAGCCTGTTTTAACCTTAAAAGTTTAAAACCAGTGCAAAACATTAACATAGGGATGAAATAAAAACCTAACTATTTATATTATATTATATTATATAAAGTGTTACTTCGGTGATCAACAACATGGTCCAAACATATAGGATGTATATGGAAAACAGATGTATCATAGGATGTCTTTGATGTTGGAACGAATTGATGTTTTGTATTAGAAATGATATGCAAGATAATATTGATTTAGAAACTACATCTCTATGAATACTCAAAGAAAATATCTTGTGGTGGGCCATAGTTTATACAACTAAACTTATAAAATGTTAGAAACGAATTGAACCTGCTAAATGAAAAGGAGATACTTTGACCGGTTACAAGATTCATGTTCAAATGAACAAATATGAATATTGATGGATGAATAGAGGGTGGCACCGATTGTTTATACACAAGACAAGAGTTGAAGGTGGATTATTTGAAAAATATTAGCCTCAGCTTTCATCGATCAGCCTTGTGGCTTAATGATCTAGCTGTTAAACCATAAATTAAACAAAGGTTATGGATTAAGATCCCTGAATACCAAACTGGTCTTTCATTACTTTGATACCATCTCCACGAGCAGCACTAGCTATCTAAGTATAGTATATTAGTAGCAATCATGTTTTAACTTTGTAACAGTAATCGGAGGTACTTTTAGTCAAAGGAATCACCTTTCCACCACAATTCTTATTTTTACCTTTTTTCGACTTTACAGTGGAGAAAAAGTGGGAGGTCGCGTGAGGGGGAATGGAAGGTCACGTGTAAAGGCGTTTCTGGGTTTGCATTTATTCATTCAGATATTGCATTTTCTTCATTATGATTAAAGGGAAAAAGGTGAAATAAAATAATGACTGATTTTGTTTGTTTTTTCTCATGTGGTGGGGATGTTTCTTGGTTAATTTCCTCTGCCCGTTTGCTTTGTTGTGGGCTCGAGTTCAAGTCATGTGATTGGATTATGCCCCATTCGCTTCTATCCTTCTCCGTCTCATCTTAAACCCCACACTTTGTACTGCATGTTTTGTGTATATTTATCTCTCTCTCTCTCTCTCTTCCACTGTTACAAACTTTATATAGAAGACTTAGCTCAACCTTACCTGCTCAAGGTGGGGGTCAATGAGGAAAAAGCAAAGAAAGCTCATTGAAAAAGCTAAAAGGTTTTAAAGCTCAAAAGAAAGCCTGATTTTGCAAAGCAGACTGCTTTTTCCCCTTCTCATATCTCCTTTCTAGCTCCTCTCTCAGATTAATATATTGAAGCAACCCAGTTCAACATCTGTACAGAATAAAGGATTCTTGATAGATTAGGAGCTTCATCTGCAAGACATAATCAGAAAAACCCACTACATAAATCTACCCATATGTTAGACAACCACCACCACCACCACCACTTCACTACAGCAGCTGGCCCCGGTCCGGGCCCTTCTTCTTCTGATCTCTTCCCATCCCAAGATAATGGCCTTCCTAACAAAAGGAAAAGGCGTCCTGCTGGTACTCCAGGTACCCTCATGTTAGATAAGTGAATTCGATCACCAAGCAAATCGAATTCACTTATAACAAAATTCGATACTGATGATAGGTTTCCTTGTGCTTACAACATCAGGGACGAATATTTCAATTAGTAAAGATAGTTTGACAACTTATCAGATGCAGTTTGTAAATCATTCTATAGATAGATAGATAAATCTTTCGCATGTTTAAAATTGCAGATCCGGATGCGGAGGTGGTGTCCTTGTCCCCCAAGACCTTGCTTGAGTCAGACCAATACGTATGTGAGATCTGTAACCAAGGGTTCCAGAGGGATCAGAATCTGCAGATGCACCGGAGGCGTCATAAGGTGCCGTGGAAATTGTTGAAAAGGGATTCCCCGGAAGTGAAGAAGAGGGTTTTCGTGTGCCCAGAACCCAGCTGCTTGCACCATGATCCTTGCCACGCGCTTGGGGACCTCGTCGGGATCAAGAAGCACTTTCGGAGGAAGCACAGCAATAATAAGCAGTGGGTTTGTGACAAGTGCTCAAAGGGCTATGCTGTTCAATCTGATTACAAAGCTCATCTTAAAACTTGTGGCACAAGAGGCCATTCTTGTGACTGTGGTCGAGTCTTTTCCAGGTTACTTTATGTTTTTGTTCTATCCTTTATCTTCTTAATTTGATATTTTGGGTATCTTACTGCGTTCTCTCCCCTCTCCCCCCCCCCCCCCCCCCCNGGAGATCAGGCTCCAAGATGTGACCTTTCATCATCGACATTTATATTTTCTGCTCACACATAAATTTCAGCAACATTCAGTCGGAATCAAAAGAAAATTCCTTAATGGTTTTTGTCTGAAAATTTTAAATTCTTCTGTTTATTTTATGTAATTTCTTATTAAATTCTTGTAAGTTTTTTGTGTTGTTTTTTTAAAATAATCTCAGTTTGAATATATGTAATATATAATTCTTTGCATTATTCCTAGGATCTACCATCTCAATTTTATTTTCTTAATATAAAAGCTCAAATTTAAGAGTTAATAGGCCTTCCTCCAACTTTTTGTTTGCTGAGGAGGTTGTTTCTTTAATCCAGAGAAAGATAAAGATCAAACATGTCTTAATTTAGTATATATTTTATTGTTAGGGCCACAGGAGGAAGCTTTGATTTCTTCCTTTTCTTAATTCCGTTTTTGCATAGTAATCAATCATATCTTTGAAATGATATTCTTATACACCTTTTGATCTACTCATTTGACTTTGTAGAGTTGAGAGTTTCATCGAGCACCAAGACGCTTGTACGGTCCGGCGAATCCATGCGGACCTGCCTGGATTCCAGCCTGCATGTTCATCTCGTACTGCATCAAGTACAAGTCCATCCAATGACATGAACTTCAGTTCCATCCCAACAATTCCGAGATTGCCACACATCCAACCTCCTCCTCAGACTGTATTTTCACAAACCCATGAAGACATTCAAAACAACTTGGAACTTCAGCTCTTACCGTCACTATCACTTTATGAACAAAACAACACTCATCAAACCCATCTGAATCTCTCAATTGGAAGTGGACTTAGCTTGCATAGAGAAGAAGAATTGAAGATAGCTATGGCAGACAAGGCATTTGCAGAAGATGCTAGGAACCAAGCAAAGAAGCAAATTGAGATGGCAGAGATGGAGTTTGAGAATGCCAAGAGGATTAGGCAACAAGCTCAGGTGGAGTTAGAAAGGGCTAAGGTTCTTCGAGAACAAGCCACCAAGAAGATCAGCTCCACCATGTTAGAGATCACTTGCTATTCTTGTAGGCAACGTTTTGAAGCCGCTACTAATCATGCTGCAGCCACTACAGCTGATGAGACCTCCATCGCCCCAAGCTACATGTCTTCAGCTTTAACAGAAGGTGAAGGAGATTAGTAGTATTTCAAGAAAACCTCTCCTTCTCTCCCCATCTGTTTGCGTGTTTATAAGTGATTACATTCATGTCTTTGCATTTTACTTCTGAAAGAAAATAAAGAAAGGATTGAACTTGCTTGTTGTGTACACCTAATCTCCTTCTTCTTTCGTTTATTTATTGTTAGTTTAATTTGTAAGCTCTCTATTTCTTCTGGATGGAATCACTAAATCATAATAAATGGTATGCAGTTCTCATAAATTGATGTTTATATAATATTGCAGCCTTGATGAGTGCATCACCTATGTATTTACATAACTCTTGATGATCTGAATTATATATAGGAAGGGCTTATTTTGAATGTCAATTAATCGTGAGTACAAACAAATCAACACCAACCACTATTTATTTGCATTAGATAATCAAAGTTCTGTCACCAGTTAATATTCAAAGCTAAATTAAAGAAAAGAATATATATAGAACTTACTATTTCATCTTCGTTCTGAAAGGTTTTTGTTCTTTGCCTTAAGTAGCCATGGAGAGTTGTTGGACGGGTACTATAGATCTTTCTTTGGTCAACCACAGGAAACTTAGTGTTATCACATACTAGTCTAAGATTTAACTGAATACCATGATATAAGAATTAGTGATACGGTATTTTATGTCTTCTATTTAATTACAATGCATATAGGGATCGATCTTCTTGTCACACTTCAAAAAAGTTAAATGAATGTTAGTCATACCGCACCAATTTCCTTATCTTATCCTGACAGTCATGTTCCGTAACCATAAGTTTAACTTATTTTTTGAGTTTATTTTAAACAAAACTTCATTAGATAAGTGATAAACTAGTTTTAGAAAAAACTACAAGATAGATTTTTAGTTAACTGTAGTGACTTTTTTTTAATTATGCCTCGTATACGTTAGTGTTTAGTAAATTTTTAACAAGTACTTTCAGATCATTTTATATTGTCATGAAGGTTATCAGATAGCTTTTACTAAACGTGTAGTTTGTTATGCAAACATAGCCAATATCACTATGTTGCGACTTTGCCCAAGCTTGGACCTGGTAGATCTACAATCTTTAGTTTTCCCCTATGTCTAGCAAGTGTGTTCAAGTCCCTTGCATGCTAACCTAGTCGTACACTAATCAACCAAGCTCATCTCCTTCCATGTACCTTCACGTAAGTGTCGCCTTGTCTTGTTGGGAGAAACTATTTCAAAGCCACCAGCTGAAACTCGAGGTACTACACACGTACGACGTGACATTTAAAATTTATGTTCAGAACATTATTTTCTAACTTGCATATGATAATGTGAATTGTGAAATACTATCTGATGATACAATGTCCTATGGACTCAATAAGATCACAACACTTAATTACGTAATTATCCACTCAATTTCCAAAGAGAATAAAGATAAAATCTTGTTTACATAGAATGATCAGGAAAAAGGATAAAAACAAATTAAAGCTCGAAAAATAACCAATAAAAAAGCAATTAAATTAAGTAATCATCTTGTAAAAGTTGTCATTAAACTTTTAATACACATAATAATAATAAAATAATTGCTATAATATATGTATATATTTGACAATATTGCAACACATCTGACTCATGATCAAAGCACACACTCATATGTCAATTTGGTGGAGCATTTGGAGAAGTTCGCCCATCATTTTCCCCACTTACTAGCATGACCAATATGGCATATGTGGGTATACACGAAATTCAGGTCAAGATCAATGTGTCTTTAGCAAGTTTACATGTAAGCCTAGGATTGTACACCAAATCAACATGTATATGAGTTCTAGAATGTATAATAAGTTCTTTTATATGATCAAAATTAAGGGTTATTGAATCAATGAAATATAGGAAAACAATAAACACAATACGTACTATTTTAGCAATTTAGGGGCATTTGAAACTACAATACTGCTATCTATAATTGTGAGCTGAAGACCAAGAGGGTGTCAAATACTCAGCCTCAATTGCAATGATATAGATCATAGGAGATAATGAGAGGAACTAGCTTAAATCCAATGATACATTTCAGATGTACTATAACCGTTGAGTATTGCAATATCTTATTATGTACATATCTCGCAATCAACATCATTCTCATATTTTCCTCATTTGAGGTTTTTAGTGCTACGAAGATCAAGCTATACTTCTGCAAAGCGTGTATCATGGGTGGGATTGAGATAAAGGTGATCAAGGGTCTAGATCCCTTTTTACGCTTCTCAACTTAACTCTCATTTTCACACGATCTTTCACCTATATATATATATATATACACACGCGCGTATATATATAGGGTTATTCAATGGAGAACTTAGTAGTTTGTGATAACTCTAAGATCCAGTCTCAATCTCTCATTATTAATAAGGGAAAAGTCTAAAAAAACTCAATGAACTTTTAGTGTTTGGAATGATTAAGTACTTGGACAATTGTTTTGAAACAAATAAGTTATTAGACATTTCAAAATTTGTTAAATAACTCATTATACTTTTTAAAACTTGAAAATACATTCTTATGACCTATAAAATTGGTTAATGTGATAAAATAATTAAAAAAGTTTGAAAAAAGCGAATAAACTTTCAAATTTTGAACGATTAATTTTCTAAATATTTTTTGAAACAAAAAATTACTTACATCTATAAAATAAACAAATATACAAAAAAAGTATTTAATTTACAAAAAAGTACTTACATTTAAAAAAAATTATTGATGAAATTCATTGTAATTAAAAATAAAAAATATTATATCAGTGATTTTCCAAATTAAAAAAAAGATTTAAAAAAGATTACTGATTAAATTTATTTAGATTAAAAGTAAAATATATTTCATATATGATTTCTCAAATTAAAAAAAATTAAAAAGGATTACTGATGATATTTATTTTAATTAAAAGTTAAATATATTTCGTTGGTAATTTTTCAAATTAACAAAATAGAAAATAATTTAATTAAATTACTGATAGATTAACGATAAAATTTAACTAATTACATAATTAATTAAATTTTGCCGCTAGTGTTCATTGGTATATGCATTGATTGCTTATATCTAATTGATGACTAACTTGACCACCGTCAGACACATTAACATAGTAACATGTTAATAAATGTGAAAGATCGTGTTTGAATCTTGTCGATAATATCATTTCATCGACGGATTAACTACAAATTTTAATTAATTATGTATTTGGTTAAATTTTATCGTTTATCCGTCGGTTATTTAATCAAATTATCGACTAATTTTTTAATTTGAAAAATCAGTAACGGAATATATTTTATTTTTTTGAATTAAAAGAAATTGCATCAGTAATATTTTTTATTTTTTTTCAAAAAATTACATACATAATATATTTTATTTTTAATTAAAATAAATTTTATCAGTAATCATTTTTAAATGTAAGTACTTATTTAATATATTTGATTCATTTTATAAATATAAGTACTTTTTTTGTTCAAAAAATGTTTAAGGACTTAATCGTTCAAAATATGAAAGTATATTGGTTTTTTTTTAAACTTTTTTTCATTATTTTACTACATTAACCAGTTGTATATGTCATAAGGATGTATCTAACATGTTTTAGAAAATTTAAAAAGTTATTTAACATATTTTGGAATGTCCAAGCACTTATAGTTCATATGTGAATCACATAGGTTCATATATGAACCCGTTTGCCGCCTACTTGTAAAAGTTACGAAAATACTCTCTCTATTTTTTCTATAACCGTAATTATTGACCAATCAAAGCTGTAATTATGCACCAGTCGATCTTGACCATATGAAGAGATATGATCACTTCTTTACTACCATTTATCAAAATAACGTTTGGCTAAATATGTAGACGAAATATCGTGTAAGAACATGAGTTAAGGTGAGAAGTGTAAGAAGAGTTTGGACCCTTGATCACTTTTAATTAGTATTGATCTAATGGTTCAGGTTAAGTCCCAAAATATCCATGAATTAGCTTTAAAATGCATTTTCAATTGATATTCAATTAAGATTGATTCAAAGGTGAATATCACTTCTCATGGTAACTACTATTCTTATTGAAAATCAACTATATATAAATGTATGTGTGTGTGTTTGTATATATATATATATATATATATATATGTATATACATATACATATATATATATACATATACATATATATATATACATATATATATACATATACATATATATATACATATATATATATATACATATACATTGGATGAGATGCACCGAGATGCAACGGATCAACAATACCGTTCACATGTGCAAATTATCAACATTGTGGATTAATTAAAGAAGTTCTAGAATTTTTTCCCAATTGCGTTAGATAATGATTTCATTAATCCTAGAAATTTCAAAACACTCAAAATCAAGGGTCTAACTCTAATTTTCTTGAGGGTTTTACATATATAGTCCAATTATATGCATTGAATATAACATCTTGTTAGGAAATATTTACGTTTATTAACTGAAAATTATTAATCTCGTTATGAATTCCTTAATATTTGAATTGAAAATTGTTCGCAACCATCAAATTTACTCAAAAGCTAATGCTTTTAAATTCTAAAAATGCATATTATTATTCATTTGCCTTCCAACTTTGTGTTGTTGGTTTAGATGTTATTAATGTCTATCATTCACACTAGTTACAAAATAGTGCAATTTAATTTGGCTTCGTAGAAATATAAGTTATGTTTTGATAACACTTGTATGTTCGCGTGTTTAATTATATGGTTTTATATGGCACATAAGATGAAAATTAGAAAACAAATCTTAAAACTAACTATCATTCAACTTGAAATTTAACCTCACAAATTATATATGTCAAATAAATGATCATGGCATGTTTTTCCTTAATTTGTATTCAAGTTTTTCAAGCCACACAAACATCAAAACAAGTTTACTATCTTCAACTTTTATTTTGAAAACTTAAACCATTGTCTAAGTTGTTTTTCCTATATAGATTTCATCTACCTTCTTGCAAACCCAAGAAAAAGACATACATTAACAACGCAATTGTTTTTCCTGTATAATTTCACTGTAACCTAAAAAGAACAATTGAAGATGTACGAGCTGCAAATGTACCAAAATTACATGCCTCCGAAATTCTCCAAAAGCCATAATAAGCCAGAAAATTGAAACACAATAAAAGAAAAGAGAAAGAAGTGGGCTCACTATATGCTAAACTTTCTCTCAGGATTTGTCTTGAAAATCCAAAACAATGTAACATGTTCTACTCAAAGACAGTGATGGAACGAAAAATGAACTATGCAGGTGTCGTCATTCCTTTGATTTTTATAGTTAATTAAGACGTTCAAATTTTTAGGTATATACATCATTAATTCCAAAAAATCATCACCCGAGCAAAGAAATTATCTTCAATTTGTAAAACAAATAATTATACAGAGAACACTATCCCTCGAAAACTTCCAATTTGTAACTATCTTCCTCTCTCGACCTACACCGAGGTGTTGACGATGATTTTCAAATCTCCTCAAATAGGATTCAAACCTACTTAAAATGATTGAATAATTGAAAGCTGAGATTATTCTTTGTTCCATGCCGATGGTCAAAAGGATACAAATATTGGTTTGGTACTTATTTTGACTATAATAAATCTCACTAGTAATAACTACTAATTCACAAATTAACAAAACTGTAAATAAATATTCAAACATTATATATTTTTGGGAACAATCCAAAATATTTTTTAATGAAATAACAGTAAGATATATGTTATTATAATAATATGATATTATAATTATAAATAATTCTTTTTGGTTTTTAATAAAACACATATTTAGGTTAACTTTGTGTGAGTTTTGTTCTAATAGGGAATTTACGGTTGTTTTAAAATAACTTAGAAAAAATTCGTTGATTATTTTGACTTTGATACTTATATATAACTTTCGAATAGGATTTATCCAAAAATAGAAGTTATCCATCATGAAAAATATTTAACATGCATATATTAACTCATATTTTTTAGTCAGAAATTTTTTAATGATAGTCTTTATTTTGTTTTGCTGCTTACTGATCATATTCGTTAAAATATAAATTTATTGAAAGTACATTTAATTTGGTTGAACAAAAGCTTTGCTTGCAAAACAAAACTAGAAAAGAGGGTTACAATCGTTCTTTCTAACACACTTTTTGAGACTACAATTAAGTTTAATAGCTAGAAAGCTGATAATACAATTCATGAAATGTAAATATATATATATATATATATATGTATATATATAGGGGAACGTTCAAATAAAAACCACTTAATTTGTAAAAACCGTGAAAACCTCATTCAACCAATCTTAATTTTTCATTTTGTTTATTTTTTTGTAATTATGAGAGGTTGATTAACCATTTTTATTGTGAAGGGTGTTAATCATGGATATTATCATCTTCATTATTTTAATTTTAGAGAAATATATGAAACAATTTTATTAAAATTTTATTAAATATTATATGAAACAATTTCATAACCATATATGAAAGAAATTCATCAAAAAAAATATTCTATGAAACAATTTCACAAGATTAAGGGTGGTTGTCATTTGATTGCTCCTCTATGTATATATATATATATATATATATATATATATAATAGTGATAGCCATAATAATTTTTTACTTTAAGGCATTACATGTTGTTTTATATGATTTTCTTTTCATTTAAGCATAGTATCTAATATATTCATGAACATATATTTGTTTTACAATGTATTTGATTCAAATGTATTCTGTTCACAATATAAAACTTTTTTATGTGTAATTTTTTTACAAACAAACTAAAAAGGTTCACAAATATATGTGAAACAAACACATTGTAAAACAATTATATATTAATCAATATTTTAAGTTTTAGTCTTAGATGAACAAAAAATCATATGAAAATTATAACAATTTTCTGTGTTTTTTTTTAAGAAATGCCCCATGCATATACATACATATATATATATATAGAGAGAGAGAGAGAGAGAGAGACATAGTATTTCAACATTTCAAATGTTACAACCAATGTAACCCAATAAAATTTAATTTGAACTGTAAATCATCTCCCATTTAAACGAGTATATCTTTTTGTTTTTAATTTTTTAAATATGTAATTGTCCTATCCCCAACCATTGATTGTTTAATTGTGTGGGTGTAAATGAAGTTGTATTAGTTGTAATATTCAAGAGAATTGCATTTGATGAGCCCTATATATATATATATATGATGTTTTAAATGTAACCGATATATATCATCGGTACAACCAATGGAAGGTAATCTAAATCAATCATATTTTCTTTTTTCAGTTTATGAAGAGTACTTTCGTCTATTTGTTTTTTTTATAATTAATATGTTTTTAATACCTTTTATTTTTTGTACCTGATTTCATTTGATTTTTTATTTTTGGTTTGTTTTTGTTTTTGGAAATGATTGTTTTGGATCATTTTCATCATGATTTTCATTTTTTATGTTTTTAATTCCTTTTATGAAGGTTGGGTTCTTTGATATCTTCACCACCCTTTTTTTGAAATTATTTCTTTCAACCAATTTTTGTCCACATACCTTAATTAAATAATATACAAAATCCAATGAAACAGTTGATTATATATTACTCACACAATAATGAAACTACGATGTTAATGAAATAGGTTTTATAGTGTTTAATGAAACAAAAACATGTCAACAAAACATGTTGCTAATGGAACATACTTGATAGTTGCATCAATGAAACGAGTTATTGGTTAGTGTATCACGATGAATCCTGATTTCCCGCTTCATTGTTAATAATAATCTGGATCTAATGAAATATCTATTTCCTAATTTACACCTAAATTCAATTGAAATTTGTAAAATAAATTGAAACTATAATTTTAATTACCTTCTATGCATGCTCCATTGTTGATTGTAGATTAAAAATTGGATGGTTGATATCAGGTTGCATTTTTTTTTTGAAAGACAAAAAAGGAAGGACAAGGAGGAGAGCTTCGGCATGGCCATCACCCTCACCAAGCCAACCAATAAAATTAAACAAAACGATCCAGCAAGAAGCTAGACACAAGAGGAATCAAGAATCCACAATAACAAACGAAAACAAAAAGAAGCAAAAAGAGACATCCCTAACCTAAAGCCAAAGCAAAACCCAAGCCTGAGACAAGCAAGTAGACTAAACAAGGTAAGGAGAAGAAGACCAACTATCCCAATTAAGATGGAACTTATGATTCCTGTTCCCCATCCAAAGCTTGGAAAAATTTTGAACACCTRGGAATGGGTCTTCACCTCTCTTCTTAGCTTCCGCATCATCCTTAGCATGAAAAATTTTCATTCCGCCACTTCCAAAGTTGCCAAAGCGCCACGGCGCACACTGATAAGAAAATCACTCCAACCTTACGATGAGTACCTACTTGTTTGATCAACATTGTAAAATCAGACACCGAGGAAAGCCGCGGGGCTTTAAGATCCCACCAAGCCCATATTTTCCTCCAAAGAATGCTTGCCACCGAACAAGAGAAGAAACAATGGTCCAAAGTTTCAACACCTTTGCCGCAAAAGATGCACTCCAAAAAGTAGAGGCTGTGTAATAAACCACCTTGGGAATGCAAAATCACAAGTGAAAATGGAGATGCACCAACAATCAATTTAAGTTTTGAAGTTTTAAGAGATAAATTTTTGAAAAAAAAAACTATACATCAATTTTTAATAACTTAAATATTTAAATTTAAATTTAAATTTAAATGATCCAAAATATTGCAAAAAACAGAGTTGGTGTAATAATTTTATAGTTAGCTTTTAAGTTTTATTATTACGATAATTATTTTGTGATACCAGTATTAATACATTTTGGATTTATTCTTGAAACCATATATATATATATATATATATAAATAGTTATATATATATATTAATATAAATATATGAAATAGTAAACTTTATAGTATAGCATGCAACGTACATACTTTAATCAGAAAAAAGCAGGGATTCTTTTCTTTAGTTTGTTGCGATCATTATGAAGTTAAATGATGAAGAAAACATAATCTTCTGTGTATTTGTAGGATTGTGATTTGATTTCTTCTTTGCTGTCACGTGAACATTATACTACATTAACAAGCAATGCAGAGCCTTAACTTCACACACACTCACACACACACACACACACTCTTTCTCTCTCTAGGTCAAGTAATATTATAATAATGAGTGTTTGTATAAACCCGCCATGTTTTTCAGTGCCACAACAGTTGAATGGTTTTTAGGCAGTCAGTCGTCGCTCTCATGGATGGATACAACACACTGCGCAAACACAAATACCCTCCTCTCTCTCTTTCTCTCTGTGCACTGTGGTAGGCTCTCATGGGGCACTCACTTTTTGAATTATCAGAATCAGAGGAAGACCCAGTCAGCACCTTAGCAGGTGGGGGCACTTTTCCATTTCATTCATTTATTTACACACCTCAATCATTTCACTCTTGACTCTCACATTTTTCTCTTTTTGTGAAACCTGAACAAACCCCAAATGGTTATTGTACAAAAGTA
This sequence comes from Cynara cardunculus var. scolymus, assembly GCF_001531365.2. NCBI lineage: Eukaryota > Viridiplantae > Streptophyta > Magnoliopsida > Asterales > Asteraceae > Cynara > Cynara cardunculus. Next base: position 41,071 of record NW_020200675.1, on the reverse strand, counting down.
AAACCACCATAATCTGTTTGGACTTTGCTTCTTTTCCCGGCCAATCATTCTTTTATACATAACTACTCCATCATAATATCCTCTTTTCTTAAAAATGCCGATCTTGATTTGATTGTTGTCAACAAGGTGCAAATAATTGCCAAGTCTTCATGATCTGTTTTTATGGTAATAATCTATTTAAATTACAAAATGAAAATATATATATTAATACCACATTTGAGGCTAATTATGATATTATTCTTGCAAAGAAACCATACACGATCCAGCCGGCCATGCTTGAATGAGGTATACAAGTTAGCTCCAATGATTTTCGCTAGAGTGGTCCGAATTGAAGCACATAACAGCGGTAGTTTTTGTAACTATTTAAGTGGGCTATCGAGATTTTTATTTAACAAATGTTTTTTATGTTTATATATACTTAAAATGTTAAATATTATTTACTTAAACGTTGTCCATGTGTGGATAGAAGATGGATTATACACAAAAGCTATCAAGAATTTTGTTCAATAAGGGTAAGATCATAGTTTTACTCTTTAGATATCACCGGTTCAAGTTCTCTCAAGTTAAAATGAAGGTTTGTCTTATCATTAATTTCATGACCCAATAAAGCTAGTCAAGATGTGCAGGTTCGGACGAGAATGCTTACCTATTTAATAAAACAAGAAAAAAGTTTTAAATGTACAAAATCATATATATTTTTCACGTACAAAATCATGCATGAGTCACACACATATATATATATACACGTACAAAATTATATAGGTTTAAAAGTCGTCCACTTTCATTTTTTTGACGTTAATGTAAAATCACATGTGATTCTGTATTTTCTTGTTTTTTCTTAAATAGTTAGCGTTCTAGTTTAAACTTTCAGATACATATATATACACACACACACACATATATATATATATACATACATATATATATATATACATACATATATATATATATATATACATATTTATATATATGAGATTCATTCAAAAGAGAACTAATTAGTTTGTGATAACGGCGAAATTTAATCTCAACAACAAATCAATGATAAATTAGAAAACTAATATTTTTGGTAGTATGACATAAAATTATAATTAAAGGGCATTTCAGATGTTTTAAATTTTTTATCTCTCCGACGAACACCATGTGATACCAAGATACACAATGTGATACCCAAAATACATACAATGTGATACCTAAAACACACCAAGTAGAACTTTGAGACCACTGTGATAACAATTGTGGTATCACTATGATACCAACTGTGGTACCATTGTTGCAGGTGGTTGTTTAGTGGTTGATCATCGGATATGACATCTTGGCCATACAAGATGACTGGAGGAGGTTACTGGAGTGGTGGTGGGTGCTGGAGAAGCCACATGATTTGGTCCCTGTGTATCCGTGTGTATGTGTATATATATACATATATTATAATAGTTAAAGTAATTAAAGAAAATTGGAATATTAAACTAATTAAAGTAAATTGAATAATCAACACAATTTACTAATTTACCATTTATTTTATTTTAGTAAATAACATTAATTATCTAAAATGATTGACTCATATTGGACCTCACAGTTACCACAAACTATTTAGTTCTCTTTTGATCATATATATATACAATATTATACAACTTATTAAAGTTTCGTGTTTGAATTCGTATAACTAACTGCAGATAAACATAATCAAATACTGGATAAATATTTCATTTTAAATATAAAAAATCTAAAATATAATTAGGATAATCATTATGTTCTAACATAATACTTAAGGGAAAAGTACAATAAAAACCAATGAACTTTCTTGTTTGGAATGATTAAGTCCTTGAATTTTTTTTTGRAACAAATAAGTCCTTGAACTTTCCAAAACATGTTAAATAAGTCCTTGGACAATTTGTTGGCACAAATAAGTCCTTGGACATTCCAAAATATGTTAAATAAGTCCTTAAACATTCCAAAAAATGTTAAATAAGTCCTTGGACAATTTGTTGGCACAAATAAGTCCTTGGACATTCCAAAATATGTTAAATAAGTCCTTAAACATTCCAAAAAATGTTAAATAAGTCCTTGGACAATTTTTGGAACAAATAAGTCCTTGAACAATCCAAAACATGTTAAATAACTTCTTAAATTTTTATAAAACATGTTGGATACATTCTAATGACTTGTACAACTAGTTAAAATGGTAATTATTTTTTTTGTAAATGTAAGTACTTTTTTGTTATATTTGTTTAATTTTATAGATCTAAATACTTTTTGGTTCAAAAAATATTTAAGGGCTTAATCGTTCAAAATATGAATGTTCATTGGGTTTTTTCCGGATTTTTTTACTATTTTACCACTTTATTTTTTTCAAAAAGTTATTTAACATGTTTTGGATTGTTCAAGAACTTATTTGTTCCAAAAATTGTCCAAGAACTTATTTAACATTTTTTGAAATGTCCAAGGACTTATTTGTTCCAAAAATTGTTCAAGGACTTATTTAACATATTTTGGAATGTTCAAGGACTTATTTAACATGTTTTGGAAAGTTCAAGGACTTATTTGTTTCAAAAAAAAGTTCAAGGACTTAATCATTCCAAACAATAAAGTTCATTGGTTTTTATTGTACTTTTCCCAATACTTAATTATTATCTTTATAAAAAAATATATTATAATCAAAAATAAATTACTTCATTATTAAACCTAAATTGAATTATAATAATAAAGAAATTGAATTAAAAAAATTACACAACAAAACAAGAACTTTTAAATAGTTAATTTGATACCAATATCGATATTTTTTTTTTTAATTTTAAGATATCTTCAAATTTACATTTAATTCAAAATAAGAACATTATTGTTTTTTTACAAAACCATATAAAACCGTATTATAACATTGACAGATGACAAAATAAAATGAAACATTAAAATCGAGATGTATTACGTTGCATTGCGCGAGTACCTTATATATATATATATATATATATATATATATATATATACACATATATATATCAACTTGACTTGATACTTTCACTTACATAATTGGCAATGACCGGTTTAACAATGACCATGCATGTTGCTAACTTAATTACCGATTGTTTTAATAAGCTCATTGCCAAGAAGCTCGACGAGTGCCTTTTGTTATATACAAGCACTTGTCGGTGCTTGTTGTTAGACTCCTAAAAAGCGTTTGAAAATAACTACATTCATATACTTTGTGCATCTCAAATGAACTACAGCAATTCTTTTGACAATATCTTTGAAAAGTTTGAACCTGACTTATTTATTTTTCCACTAGAAATCATTATAAAGTTTTAGTAAACATTTTGTTATTTATACGTTTGTAAGATCAAATTTTATAACTACTAAAATATATCTTAAAGATTTGATATCATCATCCACCCTCCTTTTTAATAATGTTTCTTATTAAAAACACCAGTATAAAATTGAGTTTATAAAAAACCTACACTAATTTTTAAACGTCCTAATAGAGACTACAATAATATTTATTTGACGCCTAAAATATCTAAACATCCTAATAAAATATGTTATCGAACATAGTTTATAGAATAGAACAAATGTCATGTCAAAAAATGTTACAATAGGTTAATAGAACATTTTAACAATTTTTTAGGACACTTTTTAGAATAAAGTCTCGTATTAGTTATTTCATACGACACTATTTGGAAGAAAAAAATCTATAAACAAAAGTGTTCTTTAAAACGATGGGTTTATAAGACATTTCTTAAAATTATCTTATAAAATAGCTAATATGACATTTTATATCATAAGTGTCCCAACTAACTTGTTGAAACGCCCAAATATGTCCTGTAAACTATTATACATTTTTTAGATAGGACGCCTAAGATATAGTTTGGTCCTATAAACTTCCACTACAACAAAATTGAGTTAATAGGACGCCGCCAACTTCAAAGCGTTCAATTAAACTATTTTATATAACTCAATTTATAGGACCAAAAAATAAAAGGTCTCATCTAAAGGCGTTGTAATAAGTTTATAGGACACTTTTAAACGTTTTAACAAGTTTTATAGGACACTTCTAATACAAAACATTCCATTAGCTATTTTATATGACACTATTTGAAAAAGTGTTATAAAAACAAATGTCGTATAAAAATTTATAAAAAGAGTCATATAAAATAGCTAATAGGACAGTTTGTATTAAAAGTGTTTTATTAAACTTGTTGAAATATTCAAAAATATCTTATAAACTTATTACAATGTCTTTAGATAAGACCCTTCATTTTTTGATCTTATAAGTTGAGTCCTATATGACGTTTTGGGCATTTAACAAATTCTTTACAACATTTTTTTCACATAAAGTGCAATATCAGTTATTTTATACGACACTTTGGAGAAATATTCCATAAATCCATCTTTTACAGGATATATGTGTTTATATGACATTTTTCCAAACAATATCATACAAAAATAATTAATATGACACTTTGTTTTAAGTTATTCTAAAAAATCATGTTAAAATGTCAAAAAAATGTTTTTCAAACCGAGTGTCACATTTTTAATAGAATATTATATTGTATAGTCATAAAAACCTAAGTCCTATAAATCATTCTATTATATGGTCTTCCGACATTTTAAACATCTTACAAATCCAAATTTATTATAATGAATGAAAACTATTTAGATTCATGGCAAGATTAATACGAGTCAATTTTATTTCAATAATAGTATAAATATTGATGATGGAGCGTTCCTTTATATGTCGAGCCATCAACTTCATATTAAAGTTAAAAGTAGTCTAAAGAAAAAGTTAGATCTTTCAACTTTGTCTTAATTTGCTTGTACGACCTCCATCTTACGATTAAAAAAAAGTAAAATGTACCATTTGAAAGTTAACAAAATTGTAGACTTCTATAATAATTAAGTGTTCAAACATATACTTGGATTTAACAATTTTTTTGTGTATTTTAACTAATAAAAAATCAACGTACGTGTTACAAACACAACTATAAATTGACATTGTTGTGAAAAGGTATATGCTCCTGAAGTCTTATTCAGAACCACTCATACATGTGTAAAGGTATCAGTTTGTAAGGAAATAATGTGCGATTAAGCTTAACTATTAAGTGATTTCTAAGGTCTCAAAGCTTGTAGAAATCCAAACAACAATGTGGATAACAATCTCTAGGTGTTGCACAACATGCACTAAAAAGGGATAAATACCAAAATGTAAATGACAACCATATATGCTAGGATTTACGTATATAACAATATCACAAATACAAGACACAAGGATTTAACATGGTTCCATTGTCGATCTGATAGCGTACATCCACCAAAAAGAGAGAACCAATATTATGTTACCACAAAGGAGATTACAAATGTTTGTACAATGATACTTGGATCCAAGATCAACTAACTTATCTTCAAGAGCTTTAGGTAATGTTTGGTATGGAGACTAGATGAGACATGACATGACATGATTGGACAAGAGATGGCAGGATTAATTATCTGTCCTACGTTTGATACAACTAGAATAGAACTGAACTAATTGTCCGTCATGCGTTTGGTAAGCTGGACAAGACAAAACAAAACTGTTAAAATGACCAGGTTGCCGTAAATGTTGTTTAATATTATTTTGCATCATATAATAATTGTAAATGACACAAATCAACCAAAATATATTTAAATAATTACATCTATAATATTTAAAACAATTGTGACGCAACAATTGTAAAGTGTAAATACATATATAATTTAAAACAATTCCAACACAACAATTGTAAATAACACGTGTCATAACATCATCAAAGGTAAAAACTTTTGAAGACAAAAATTATCTTCATAAACACGTAAAGTGTGCCAAAAATAATCTAAACATTCCAAGACAATAAAATTTACAAAACAAGCAATAGTCAAATTCATAGTAACATGATATATCAATAATTGAAACAAAATTCATAGGAGCATCGAACTAAAAGATAGTTCAAAATATGGAAAATCGACAGAGTTCATATATACTAAATCATCAACATGCTAATCAAATTGTTGGATTGCATTTGAAATTATAAAATTTGATATCCATGTGAGTTGTATCTGCAAAATGAAACCAGGAAGATATCTAAATCCAACCAAACCAGGAAATCAAACCAGAAAAAAAAAGAAAAAAAAAGAAGCTTAAAGTGGAGTCTAAAATCGAGAACAAACCAAAAATAAAACAATAAATTGCATTCCAAACCAGAAAATCGAAATGGAAAAGAAGCTTAAAGTGTAGTCTAAAATCGAGAACAAGCTAGAAAATCAAACCAGACTTAAAAATTGAGAATCAAACCAGAAAATCAAAATCAAAGAAGCTTATAATTAACTATAAAATTGACACAAACCTAAAATCTTGTCTGAAACCCTAGAGCAAAACAGATGAACAAGAAGAAGTGACCAATTCCATAAGTCATGAACTATGAAAACCAAATGAAAAAGTCGTGAAGATGAGAAATCGAAAGCGTACCTGTTGTTGAAGAAGTCGTGAACTGAAGAAATCGAACTATGGAGGCGATGAATAGATGGGGAAGAAGACGTGAACTATTGGAGGCTTTTGTTTTACATTTAGGTTAAGAATCAGATATTTGAATGAGGGTAATCTTGTAATCTTTCATTTACTCCCATGTTATTCTACCTATTTTGGCGGAACTAAAAAAAATTAAGTTTTGTCCCATGAAATCAAATTTTCGTCCCATGTGATTTTTTGCCCCATATCATACAAAACATGAGACTATTTTTTTGTCTCATCCCGTCTAATCCAGTCTACATACCAAAGATACCCTTAAGAAACACCAAAAACACTCTCAATAACTCACATATAATATAAATTGAAAGTTTCTAGAGAGAGTAGAAATGGTGTAGAGTGTTGGAAAAAGCAAGAAAGTAGATAAGTGACGGGTTAGGACAAAAACTTTTTATATATCTCAATAGAAAAGGGCAAGGGAAGAAAAGGCAAAAGGGTATGGTGGAAAGCATGGGCTAGGCGCCCTTGTGCTGTCGGCCAAAAATGATCCAAATGGGTAGTGGGGTAGCTTAAGCCGCATGGAAGTCGCTCGAGTGGATCAAGGGGTGCGACCAAACAGAAGCAAACGCAGGTCTCCGTGGGTAAGAGTGCGGGGAAGCCACATTAGACACTAGAGTTCAAGGGGGTGTAGCGACCTTGGTGCGCCTTAGGCCGTATGGAAGTCATCTGGCACACAGAAGACTTCATCTTCTGATCGTTTGAGCAGCATCAAAGGGTAATATGAATCATTTTACAACATCAGTATCATCAAATATTATATTTAGAATCATTAATGGAAAGAATCAAATGATTCAAATTGGATTCATGGAACAGGAGAAGGATTTCCCATTCCTTAGCCGAAAAAATCTTTTCTACTAGGTAATCTAGTATCCTTATGCATTTTCATCCCAAATTCAATCCCAAGCTGGAGTACGGTAGGGGTAGAGGGAATTTCCGTTTGAAGAATATTAACCATACATTTTAGTGAGAAAATCCCCCTTACAGTGCAATAGTTACAATAAAACTAGTTCATATGAAACTTATCAAAATAGTAACCATATAGTTGGCACCCTGACACAATCTAGTTAGTTGAAAAACATTGAAATCTATTAGTCATAAGTTGGCATCTAGACTCAACATCCCTCCTAGGCAATTAGCCACAACAGTCACCACTAAGAAATCCCCTCCCC
>NW_020200675.1:29805-32610 GCF_001531365.2 Cynara cardunculus var. scolymus | reverse complement strand
GGGGGGGGGGGGAATACGATACCCGTCCCCATCCCCGATTTAGCGACGAATCCATGTCCCTGACTGGGGCGGGTGGACCGGGTTCCCAACGTGTCAGGGCCCATTCCCATGCCTAGTCCAGTACGATTCATTAAGGTCTATTAGAATTCATTAAGAGCCGCTAAAGCCCATCAAAGCTTAATTAAGGTAATTAAGAACCACTAAATCCCATGAAAGTATCGGACATTTTATTAATGACAGTGAGTCTAATACCACCATCAAGATATATTACAATTCATGAAGAGTCACTGAAGTTCACTATATACATACACCATATACACACATCCAATACATACATAATTTGATTAAAAGTTAATTACATTTAAGATTGATCTATTCATATAAAAAGGAGAATATAAAGTTCTAATCCTTTCAAATTTTAATTTTGTGTGTACAAAAGTAATGAAATAAGTATATATTATAAACATTCAAAGATTTTGTATATGTAATTGATTTCTACATAATATAATATTTGTATTTTTAAGAGATTTTTAAAACATCAAACAAATATTTTATTATATAACATACATAATAATTAAAGAAAATTTATAAAACTTGATACCCTTAATATTTTAAAACTTGACCAATTCATGTGGAAAGGAGAATATAAAATTCCAAACCTTTCAAATTTCCATTTTTTGTGTATAAATTTCTAAACCGTCCATAACTAATCATTCGCTAAATATTATTACTGATAGCATTACCCATGGCCTTTTGACTCATAGACTATCATCAACGGATTTGAATTTTAGCGACAGATTTATCCATTGAGCATTATCTTTTTTCAGTTGATACATGTTGACGTTGGTTTCAGTTCATATTTTAAGTTTGCAGGTAACACATGCGATATCTAAAAGTTTTTTAATTGGAAGAATAAAAGTTGCAAGTATTCAAATGCTCAAATAAAAAAATAGCTAAAGTTATGATATACATAAAAAAAATACATAAACTAATAAATATTTAAATAAGTTGGTATCATGGTACGGGATTTTCAATGCATTGTATCAACGAAGTTTTTATATTTAGTATAGTTCTACCAACCTACTGCGATTGATACTTTTTTAAATTGGTACCAATTTATTTGGTACGATTAGTATATACATGTTGGTATGTTTGGTTTGGCCCAAATTTGCCACCCCTAGTTTAACCATGTTTATTTTTTTTAATTCATTTAGTAATGTATCGTATCTTTCAAATAACTAGTTATGTATCCATACATTTTTATTACAGCAGGATGTAAATTTTTATTGTAAATTAAGAATGAAAGTCCAATACAGCTTCTTACTAAAAAGAAAATTCAAAAATTTATTGTATATTATGTCATATTATTAGAATTCAATGCTTATTTTATGTTTGAACGTATTTATCAATTAGTTGATAAGTTTATATATATATATATATATATATATATATATATATGAGGGTTTTAAGAATTTGTATATATGTAGTAATAAATTTTGCATTAAAATAATATGAAATTCGGTGTAAAAAGTGGTCCATCCCTAAAGCATTACATCATTTTTAACATCGTATATAATATTTCAAATTCCTATAGATTTGTAGTGATACACTTGTATTTATTAGGCGTTTTGGAATTCGACCCATAAGATTTTATGTTACACTAACTTCATAAATTATAATATTTTACAATTGTAGCAAATTAACTATTCGTATATAACTAATTCATTTTATTTTAAAAAGCTACTTTAATATAAATTTAAAGAAATAACATACATGAATTTAAACATTGGAATAGTTTTTTCCATAAATGATCAATTCACATATTCTGTGAAATCGAATGAACCTTTTTATTTCTGATTTGTTTATATTAAACACAGGGTTGTTGGAATCGACTATTATCTTTAACTGCCGATATAATTTCTATTGATGACATTTCTTTTGCAAATTTAGTATGTTGTATTTTAAATATGTAATATATATATATATATATATATATATATATATGTCAAATGGTATATATGCAAGGCCAACCGTAGGGATGGGCGGTTCGGGTGACAACCCAGAGCATTCCAAGCCTAAGGACATCAAATAGTTTATTAATGATTGTCTTTTTACTAAAAGATCATAAGAATTTTTACTTCAAAGGTTTGAACTTAGGTAATCTATATATATATTAAAGGAGAAACCAAAATAATGAGGTGACACCTTCTAATGCCTAGAACCCCTCTTATCTTTTTTCTCATTTTTTTGATTTTTTTTAAATGTTAAATATGTTAAAGACTTTTTTGTCCCTGGATGAAAAATGTATAGCTCATAATTAAACCCGGTTATTTTTGTAATTTTGTATACCAAAGTTTAACCTCCAACTCTTCATTTGCTCTTCCATTTACTTTCTTTTATTTCTTAATGAATTTGTTTTTCAAAATTTCAATAATAAACAAAATGAATCCTAGAAAATCCTTTGGTGAGAGATGAAGAAGGTGAGAGTTGAAGAAGAATTCAAAGGTTTTAAAAGGTATGTATAAATTATATTCATTAAAAAATATGATTTGTTATTACATATTTCTTTTCAATATTGTTGGATTTGTTATTATCATAAGATATGATTGTGTTTACGATTGGATCATATAAATTGTGTTTAGTGTTTACGATTTGATCATATAAATTCGAATAAAATTTTGATATTTCGTAATCACAGGATATGATAAATTTTTTTCGAATTTAAGCTTCATTAACAATAACTATTTATACGTGATTGATAATTACGTTAAATTTTGACTACTTCAAGAGTTTTTCAATTGACAT
>NW_020200675.1:23872-27810 GCF_001531365.2 Cynara cardunculus var. scolymus | reverse complement strand
TTTTTGTTTCATTATGCTTAAAATTATTTAAATTTGTTTAAAGTTTTATTTATTTATTTATATAATATCATATTTAAAATACATAATTAAAAAAATGATGTTTTTTATTGAGTATAAACTGATTTTGCTATGCGACGGGATTAAAGACTTTGTGTGAAAAAGAGAAAATTTTAATTTTTTATATATTCGATAAATCAAAAAAAAAAAGAATGTCCTGTTTAATATTTTGAAGAGATTATCTAATGATGGTTTAAAGTTTTAGTTATGTATTAGAAAGATTGATCGTAACATATCAACAATTGTGAGGATATCAACATGAACAAAAAATATGAAAGTCAATAAATTAATCATTATATTTATATTCTATAACTCTAATAAAAAAAAAAATGATATATGCATGAACTGACATTGTAATATTTCAATATTAGTTTGATTTTTTTTCTAAAAAATTATCGTCACCGTGCAACGCACGGGGCATAAAACTAGTTAAACATAATTACGAAACATTTACCAATAGGTTCTTGATGGTTTTGTTTCTTTTTTATCCCCATTTCTCTAATCCCCCCACCCCTTTTAATTCTTTTTGATTAATCGTGATATTTGTTTTTCGTCTTGTTTTCTTAACAACACATGTTTATTTGAAATAAAACTAATTGCATCCAACAATTAATAGTAATTGTATATGTTTTTATATTAGAAAAACCGTATAATAATACTTGAAAACTTATTATCTTTGTCATGTTTATGCAAGAAAATGGGTGTAGGTTTGTTGTTCGGTAAAAAGCATCTCCATCCACACCAAATTCCATTATAAACATCAATTTTTCACAATTTCACTATGACCCAACCTCAAATTATACATGATTTTGGTGTTGACGAATAATTTAACACTAAATTTGGTATTTGATGTTTATGCAAGTTTAATTTTTATATAATTCTAGTTCCTTTGCTTAGAAATGATGTTTTAGTTATAGTATTTGTTAATATTATAATATAAATTATATTTATATATTAATTTATGATATACTAAAACATAAACAATTGATGCCGATATTAAGATTCAAGAAAAGAAAAAGAAAAATACATAACGAAAACGAAATTCAGATAACACATAGTAGAAACTTAAATGCATGTATATTATCTGTTCAAATGTGTGTTATAATATAACTTCTTTTAATATAATGATAATTAATATGTTGAAACTTAATTAGTACTGTTTACACAAAGTTATACATCATTTTGGTGGAAAATTTTGTGTAAACGAATGGAGATGGTCTAACATTATTTGAACATCGTGACAAACCCCAATATATATTTTTTCCGGTTGAGGCAATTTTTAGAGTTTCCTCTTTCATCAGAAAAATTGGGTCGACCCTGTAATGTGTTTTATTTTAAATATGTTATTGTGTTTAAAATTGTTAAAAAGTGTTTAATTTTTTGATAAGTTAAAAAATAATAATTATTATACATCATAAATATATATACTTTATATATGATATAGGGAAAAGTTAAAAAAAAAACCCAACCAATTTTTTTATTTTGAATGATTTAGTCCATGAACTTTTTTTTAATAAAAAAACCATTAATTTTTTTTTACTTTGAACGATTAAGTCCTTGAACATTTGAATATATAAACCAACAAACTTTAAAATATTAAATATTTTAACCCAAAATAAGTTACATATAACCAACTAGCAATGTTTTAAAGTAAGAAAACATAAATCTGTTTTACCGTGCCCAATCCCTACGCCATTCAAACTCTTCGCACACAATGGCACCACTCTCCCTCGACATTCCTCGTCGCCCCATCGTTGTATGTTCTAGCTCTTTACCTTATCGCCATTGGCCCTGCTACCGGTTTCCGTCTTTTGATCTATTTTTTCCCCTCTTCTACAACAATTTAATTGAACACATATAGCCATAAAAAAGGATGGACAATCAAAAAACAAAAAGACAATAAAAAAGAGTGAGAGCGATGGCAGGGGCCAACATCGGTGATAGGTGATGATAAAGAGCAAACAACGATGAGGTAAGGGGGTTTGAATGGCGTAGGCCTGGGAAAGGTAAAAACGATTACATGTTTTTTTTACTTTAAACTTTACTAGCCGAATTTCGGTAGTTTTTTTTTTGTTAAAAGAATATAGATAACTAATTTTTAGAAGTTCAATGGTTAATAGTTTTTTCATTTAAAAAAAAATTAAACACTACATTCAAACTTTTTCGTCCTGGGTTTTCTACCCATATGATATAAGTATTTCTTCTACTAATAATTATTGTACGTAAAAAGGTTGCTCTTCGGACAACTGAACAAGTAGATGTGAAACTTACCTCATGAGTCATGATTAACAACCTTCTCGAAGTAAGTATAAACCGAATCAAAACATCATACCTTTAGATTCGTATTTCTAGTTTGGATATAGCATCTGTCGATCAAATAGGATTTAACCAACCAGAAACACAATTGGCCTCATATATAGCATATATTATATTACTCGATCGAAATATTTTGTAGAAGGAAAAGGAAACATATCTCCACTGAAACTTTTTAGTTCTCACTAACAAGATTAACCTGGTCACCAAGTTAAAATAAGCTATAAAACATCTAGAGAAGATTAAACTCAATGTTGAACATCAACCAAATTAAATCAAACTAAATCATACATCAATGTATTCCATAATTTTGCATTTAGAAGCTTTATTCTTTAAGAAAAGGAAAAAGTGATTCAATTTTTTGTAACCAATAGAAGCTATGAATATGAAGTGTACATGTAGAAAACAAAATCTCTAGCTCATTATTACCGTTTCTTGAAGATAATAAAAAATTTAAAGAAATAAGAATATAAACAAAATGGAAATGAGGTTATAATACCTAAGTCACAAATTAATAATACAGGCCTGAACTTGTCATATCCCTGTATTGGGGAAACCCAATTCAATCATAGATCTTTCAGTAGAATTATAATGATCATAGCAGACTCAGAAAAAAGGACGTTGCATACCCTACATTCTAAGCAAAAGGTAAGTTGGAAAAAAAAGAAGTAAAACTTCATTAATTAGTTTATGAACTTTTTTGATTAACCTAAGTATCCAACCCGTCATGAAATGGATTAATCTCAGGATTACCACCTACTTTGCAGGTAGCTTGGAATTACTGCATTTGAACCTACATGGCTACAAGGAATTTTTATCACTCCTTTAGTGCTACTCAAAGTCATAGTGCATCACATGCATTCTGTCATTGTTTTGCACAACATTTGTCATACTAGTTACATAAGACATCCCCCAAAAGAGGATGTAGATTATTTACTAAAATGATTTATGCATTGATTTTCTTGAAGCCTGCAGTGAAATTTTTTTAACATCGGTTTAATTGACGAGCATGTCCTTCTACCACAACACAACTGCTAAATAACAAATTGAGGATATTTTTAAACAGCTGCAAAAAAACAGGAAAAACAACCACAACGGGAATCAGATATCTTTCAGGACAGGTAGAAACCCTAAGTCAAGCTACACCATCGGCAGAAAGAGCTATTGATATTTCATAGTCTCCGGAATTAATGCTATTTGATGTCAGTAAAACTTTCATCTTTCGACTTCAGCTCTGGAGGAATAATATATGTGAATATTATATTTTATGTCATAATCAAGTCAATACATGCCCTGAGAATGTTAAAAGTGTAGGTCTTAATGTTGATTTGCAAGAAAAAGATATTTGTAAGTAATGGTGCATTTAGCAACATGGAAGGGGTACAATTAGTCCACCCAAAAACCGGAAAGAAGAAGAGTGTTAATGACACCCTCTTAAAAGGGGTGTTGAATTTTGAAAATTATGTCATCTTTAGAATCTATAAAACATCAAATCGATTTAATAATATATTATATTTAATAATAATAATAATTATTATTATTATTTAATATACATATATATCAATTAA
>NW_020200675.1:0-22740 GCF_001531365.2 Cynara cardunculus var. scolymus | reverse complement strand
TATAAAAAAAGAAAAAGACAACAAAAACACAAAAAAAAAAATACAAAAAAATAATTATACAGGAAATAGGGATGCCACTAATAAAGGGTAGGAGTGCCATTAACCTTTTTCCAAAAAAAAAAACAGAGAGACTCAGAGCTATATAGGGTTGAGAGTCCTTAAAAATGATTTAGAATTTTGTGGCTCTTGTAGGTCGTATCTATATCCCCTCAATGATTGCAATTTATGTTGACATAAAACTTCTTCAAATTTATCCAAGTTGCTACAGTAGCATAGAGCTACATATATATGCTATGTCATAGTCCAACACTCAAGGACATTGTCCTGCATTACTAGCTATTGTACTAAGATTTCTTGAAAAATTAACGACACAGAGAAGGTCTGTATATCGGTGCTCGTGTATTGTCGTGGGTGTACCCTTATACCCTTCACATTTTTCCTTCTTATGATGATTGATGAAGGTACCCCCACCCCACCTACTAACTTCTATTATAATATCTATAATTGCTTGTGGTTTAGGTGCCTTCACCTCTATGTATGAATCTATGATGCATGCCCTTTCCTTTTTTCCTGCTGTTTTAAACATTTATGCTACCTTTTCATATTATGACCTTGTAATATAATACCTTATAAATATATGCTAATTTGCTTAGATTATTTACTCAAATGAAAGAATATATGAGGTTTCGTACAAACAATTTAGGTTATGCTATATTAGTGAACTAGTCATAGACTTACTAGTTTGTTAAGTAGCTATAATAAAATAACTAATAATATTTGATAAAAACTAGTAAATAAATAAGTTGATAAATATAAAATAATCAAAAAGTAATTCAAAAAAATTTAATTAATACAAGTGTTAGAAAATATAATTAACAAAACAAAAGAACATTTGGCCTAGCGATATCGTAGTCTTTGGTCTCTTAAGAGGTTAGAGGTTCAAACTTCACCAAAGATGAGGAAGATGTGTGAGTTTATTTGCTGCATTTCATGTATATAAATATTATATACTTCAAAAAAAGCATAATTAACAATATCACCGATACATTTTATCATATTAAAATAACTAATAATAATACACTACAATAAAATCGGGTTTATAGGACACTCTCAAATTTTAAGTGTCCTAATATATTTCTTTATAGGACTTAGTTTCTAGGACCAAAAACATAAAGTATCATATCTAAAGGTGTTGTAATAAGTTTATATGACGTTTTTTTGATGTCGTAGTAAGTTTTTTAAGACACTTTTTAGGACAATATTTGAAAATTTTGAAAAATTGTCTTATAAAAAAATGAGTTTATAGGACACTTTCTCAAAAGTGTCATATAAAGTTGTTAATGCGACACTTTGTATTAAAATTGTCCTAAAAAACTTATTAAGACGTCCAAAAGCGTCATATAAACTTATTACAACACCTTTAGATATGACACTTTATATTTTGGTCCTATAAATTAAGTCTTATAAAAAGGTCTATTGGAACATTTAGAAATTAGAGGTGTCCTATAAACTCAATTTTGTTGTAATGATAATAAGTTTTTCCATTTATTTAGGTTTATGGGACATTGTTTTCATTCTATATCATATTTACTATATCATTATCGGTTTTACCTGTCTCATGGCATGTGATACCACTACACCAAATGTTGTCTTAGACAACAAATGTAAATTGCCTATGTTGCTTAAGATATGCTAAGACAACAAAGGCTATTATATGTTGCCTAAGTTTCCTCTAATGCAACATATGGTTCTATGTTGCCTAAGTGTAACCTTACGCAACATATAAATAATTCTATGTTGCCTGCTTGTATCCTAGGCAACATATTAGCCTACGTTGCCTTAGTTCAATGTTGGACACTCATATTTTTTTTGAAATCCGTCAAAATTTACTTAGTCAACATATATTCTTATACTATGTTGCCTAAGGTAAAAAATATAAATCCAACAAAGTTTACTTAGGCAACATATATTCATATATATATGTTGCCTAAGGTAAGAATTATAAATTTAACCCAATTTACTTAGGCAACATATATTCTTGTTTCTATGTTGCTTAAGGTAAACAAATTGATAATTCCAAGATGACAACTGGCATTGTACAAAAGATTTATCATAATTTACTAAGGCAACATATACTATTGTTTCTATGTTGCCTAAGCTTAAAAACATAATAACTCCTTGTAGTTGAAAGTTTTAAGATTGACATAAGTTTTAAGGTAGACAACTGACATTGTACGATAAATCCATCACATTTACTTAGGCAACGTAACCTTTTGTGTGGAACGTATTGGATTTTAACGAATGTTAGTTGCACTTTAACGGTTTTATTGGGCTTTACTGGATCATATTGGGCTTTAATTAATGAATCGTATTGGTTTTGAATGGAACATATTGGACTTTAATGGAACGTTTGGACTTTAATGGAACGTATTAGGCTTTAATGGAATGTATAGGGCTTTGGTGAAACGTATTGGGCTTTAATGGATCGTATTGGTCTTTAATGAACCATATTGAGCTTTCATGAACCGTATTGGGCCTTAATAGATCGTATTGGACTTTGGTGATACGTATTGGGCTTTAGTGGAACGTTTTGTGCTTTAATGGATCGATTGGGCTTTAGTGTAACGTATTGGGCTTTAATGAATCATATTGATATTTAATAGATCGTATTGGTCTTTAATGAACCGTATTGAGCTTTCATCAACCGTATTGGGTTATAATGGAACGTATTGGGCTTTTGTGAAAYATATTGGGCTTTAGTGAAACGTATTGGGTTTTAGTGAAACATATTGGGCTTTAGTGAAACATATTGGGCTTTAACAGACCGTATTTGCTTTAATGGAAAATATTGGCCTTAATGAATCGTATTGGGCTTTAATGGACCGTATTGGGTTTTGATAGGCCGATTGGACATTAATGGAGCGTATTGGGCCATAATGGATCGTATTGACATTAATGGATTGTATTGGGCCTTAATGAACCGTATTGGGGCTTTAACGAACCGTATTGGACATTAATGGACCGTATTGGACATTAATGGACCGTATTGGACTTTAATGGACCGTATTGGACATTAATGGACCGTATTGGACTCTAATGGATCGTATTGGATATTAATGGACCGTATTTGCTTTAATGGATCGTATTGGACGTTAATGGATCGGATTGGGCCTTAATGAACCGTACTGGGCTTTAATGGACCGTATTGGGCCTTAATGGATCGTATTGGACATTAATGGACCGTATTTGCTTTTAATGGACCATATTGGGCCTTAATGAACCATAATGGGCTTTAACGAACCGTATTTACTTTAATGGACCGTATTGGGCCACAATGGATCGTATTGAACATTAATGGACCATATTTGCTTTAATGGACTGTATTGGGCATTTAATGGACCGTATTGGACATTAATGGACTGTATTTGCTTTAATTGACCGCATTTGCTTTAATAGACCGTATTTGCTTTAATGGACCGTATTTGTTTTAATAGACTGTATTGGGCCTTAATGAACTGTATTGGACATTAATGGACCGTATTTGCTTTAATGGACCGTATTGGGCCTTAATGAACCGTATTGGGCTTTAACGGACCGTATTTGCTTTAATTGATCGTATTGTGCCTTAATGGATTATATTGCATTTTGATGATCCATTAATAACAATAATATTAATAATTTTAAAAAATATTTTCATTCATGAAATATATAATAATAATAATAATAATAATAATAATAATTTTAGTGGTGATAATAATATAATTTTAAATTTCATAATAATAATAATAATAATTAAAAATTAAAATTTTGGATTTAAAATGCAAAACAAATTTTAAGTTACTTATGTCATTCTTATTCAACTGTGTTAATCAACAACATTACTGTTATTTTTTTACATTACATTATAAGTTATATATATACATTACCAAATATAATATCTCTCTTTTTCTTTAAAATCCTTTCCCCCTAAAATTTTAATTTCCCTCTTTTTTTCTCCAAAACCCCACCAAAATTAAAGAAATACAAAAAAAAAAAAATTAAATCATAATTTTTTTAAAAACCCTTTTTCCCCAAAACCTTTTCCCCCTATTTAGACGTGGTCCACCCCCCCTCAAAAAAACCTTTCCCCCTCTTTTTTCCCCCCAAAACCTTTCCCCCTCAAATTTTCTATCTTCCTCAAAACACTTATCCAAATTATTTTCCCACTCCATGGATTATTGTTTTCTTCTCCAATCTCCAGGTATCATCTTATTCTCCTTGTTTTGTTCCTAATGGTTTCACTTTTCTTCTCCAAATATTATGGTCTTCTCCAGGTATTTTTCCTCTCCAAATATCATCGTCTTTTCCAGGTATTTTTCCTCTCCATTAATTACTGTTTCATCTTGTTGCTTCATACTGCTTCGTTTTGAAGCTTTTAGTTCACATTGTTTTTCATTTATAGTAGGATTATAGGGGTTGGTTTAGGCAGAAAGATGAAGTAGCTATTAGTTTAGGCAGAAAGATGAAGAAACAGACACAGCGATGTCTGCTGTGTGGCTCGGTGTAGACAGCAAGGTAGCACCCTTGCTGCTGCTGTTGGCTCGGCGCAAAGATGCAGAAAACGCACAGCTCAAGCTGCTGTTACAGTTAGAGATGAAGCAGAATGCGGCGGTCCGAGACGAAGCAGAAGACGCAGGTCACTCCTGCTGGTGTTGCTGGGACGAAAGAAAGAAGGGCGGGACAGCATAACTGTTGCTCGATGCTGCTGTTCGCTGGATGCACGAAGGAAAAAATCGGCAGCGGTGCTGAGTCGTTCCTCCCTTCCTCCTTTTCGTTTCAGCCGGTAAGCCTCCCTCCCTCTCCAATCCTTCTACTATCCCCCAAGAACAAAAGGGTAAGGACCCAAGTGTAAGAAGAGGGATCATTCCCAAGGACCCAAGCTTGAACTATTTCATCTTGTTGCTTCATACTGCTTCGTTTCATCTTGTCTTTCATTTCCTCTCCATTTTAGTTCAAGGTTCAAAACAAATTGTTCTATRGTATTGTTCTGTTTCTGTTTGGTATTCAATAGTATTCAATAGTATTATTCTTAAACATGTTAGACATTGTTTTTTTGTAGATCCGTATACCTCCAAAAAGAGCTCAAGCGTTTAATTTAGCGAAGGCGTCAGTCTTGGGGCGGACTACGGCACACCTAGAGGGTGATTCGGTAGAGATCTCGTTAGAGGCTACACCTTCCGTCTTTGGACTCACCAACTACACCGGCGTCATCAAAGACGAGTATACCTATTAATGAGCCAACTTGCCGAGCGTGACGAGAAGATTCGCTTGTTAAAAGAGGGATAACATGAGGCAAAAAAGGAAGCTGTCGAGCAAAGAAAGATGATACAATCGTTGATGACTATGCTGGATGCTAGTGATTCAAACTCTAACACAACAACCCCGACCTCTCACGCTTTAGGTTAAGTTTTTAATTTTGTGTTATTGAACTTGTTACCTACTTTTAGACTTATTTAGGAAAAAAATATCTTTCAATGATTGAACTTATTAATTTTGTTCGATTATAAAAGTTGTTTGTATAAAACATTTGGTTGTTTGTTTGCTTGTTTGAGATTCATTTGTAGAAAGTGTGCATGAAAAAAAAWTTGCATCATGGTACACAAAAATCTTAGGCAACAATTAAACAATATAAATGTTGCCTAAAAAATATTATATTATGTTAATTACAGTTTAAAGGCAACATATATAAATAGAGTATGTTGTCTAAGTTGATATCTTAGGCAACATAGTCAGATAGAGTATGTTGTCTAAGCTGATATCTAAGGCAACATATGAAGATAGAGTATGTTGTTTAAGATGATACTGGACGCAACATATGTTTTTTACTTAGGCAACATAACCTTTTGTGTGTTGCCTAAGAAGCTCACTTAGGCAACATATTCTGTTTGCATATGTTGTCTTGGTTCTTATGCAACATTGAGAAGGCAACACTGCTTAGGCAACATGGGTTTGTTGCCTAAGCCTTACGCAACATATAAACCCCTCTTAGGCAACATTTTTCATTTGTTGCCTAAGTGACATTTTGAGGTAGTGTACTCACATGTAAAGCCATATAACAAACTTTCCAAAATCATTAATTTTATAGCCAAATATGAATTTTAGAAAAATAATTTGTCACATTAATTGATGATTTTGAGTAACAATTATACATAATATGAATAAAAGTAAAACTTGTCAACCATAAATTTTTTAATTAATTATTTAAATATTTCATTAAACCATGTATTGAAGTTTTATTGTTTATAAAATGAATAAAATTTAATCTTGTTTTTAACTTCTAATAACATTTTTAGAACGGCTTTATTTGATTTTCGGCTTGCTAAATCTCTTAGATGATAATGATAATAATAATAATAATAACAACAACAACAACAATATAAAAATAATTCAATAAGTAATAATCAAAATTAATTAATAATCAAAATATGAATATTAGTAATTAATAATTAATATTAATATAACAGACTAATAATTAATTAATTAATAAAACCAATTAATTATTAATTAATACTAATTTAATTTGTTTAATATGGAAGGGTGAGGGAGATACTTCTCTTCCAAATCCAAGAATTGTTTCAAATTTTAAAGAAGTCAACCAATAAAACTTGAGATTCGGAGAAAAAAAGGGACAAAAATTTCCGTAGAGTTTGAAGTATTGTTTCAATAAGTTGACTTATGTCCAAAGATACAGAGAGTTTCTAATAAACTCGAAAAAAATTTATTTTTTACTTGTCAAACGTATCCTTGATCAAATTAATGGTCTAAGCAATATATTTGTCCAATCATATATAACATGTTTGTCTGCAATTTGATCATTAAATTGGTGTCTTTTTCTACGCCATTAGGTGTATGTGTTTCCTATTAGGCCTAACTCTTTTCCCGGTACATCGTTTAATCTTTTGAAATCCGAATCTGACATCAAAAGAAGAAACGTTTAGCAGATTGATCATTAACCACTTATACTAGACATCTCCTTATCCAAATTAAATATACGTCTTCTCCAAACAAAAAATTAAAAAGAACAAACATGTCGAGACCTTCCCAAATTTAGTCGTTGCATGTTTTTAAACCATCAATAACCCAAAAAATGACTAGGTCGGTCCATGACTATATAGCTAGGTCCCTCTAGCTACGTACCTACGGTCTAGTGAAGAAAAGAAAGTTCATTTACACATCTATGTGAATGAAACCTCACTTCTTTGCTTTCCTTCTTAACTAAGGAACAAACATAGGAATATAGTAAAAAAGTGCTTACATAGATCGAGGACACCACGTAAACTGTGAACAATTTACAGTCTGGATAAGTTAAAGATATGCAAATGTGACGATTCTGATTTGACATATGTATCTTTATTTTGACAACTATGCATTACTTAAATTTCATGTTAATAATTAAAAACAAAAAACTAACCCTCCTTAGCTTCTCCCTCAGCTCACCCTTCACCGTTCCCATCCGCTATGTATTCTGTGCACAAATGAGTTTATTACAAACTCCAAGTGAGTTGTAAAGAAAAAGAAAAAAAAAACAACCACCTTCACAGAAATCCATCAAATGAAGGTGTTTTAGACGAATGCCCAACTAAAATCACGTCATATCCAGAGCTTAACTTCCTCCACCAGCGTTAAGTTAATCACAATGTTGAATATCCGAAGGACCTCCTCCGGCGTTAATCCCAATTCCACGTCACCTCTCTTCACCTTCCCCGTCAACCCCTTTCTCAAATTTTGACAGAAACTAAGCGCGTGCTCCAGGTTTATCATAATTAAAACCCTCATATTTTTAAGTTTATGTAGGAATATTAATTCTTCCATGCTTTGTTACCCACTTGCCGTTTCACAATCTGGAAAAAGTAGAAGGCAAACAGTCAGTTGTTAATCTTCACTTTTTTTGGAAGGGTATCTCATGTTAAACTTGACCTAATCCCAGTAAATTATGACCACAAGACATTATGACCACAAGAATTTATAAACTCAGTGGCCACAATAAATTATTGTTTATGTTGGGAATCGAATCATCGATAGATGGGATATTATTCTACCACATCCCTCAAGTATCTAAACCACTACGTCTC
This sequence comes from Cynara cardunculus var. scolymus, assembly GCF_001531365.2. Classification (NCBI taxonomy): domain Eukaryota; kingdom Viridiplantae; phylum Streptophyta; class Magnoliopsida; order Asterales; family Asteraceae; genus Cynara; species Cynara cardunculus. The sequence goes on along the minus strand of NW_020200675.1, from coordinate 14,629 downwards.
ACAATCCTTGTGTTTGTTAATCTTTAGGTCCAGTGCAATATAGTCCATTTGTATGATAAATGACTCGTTCAACAACTCTTGACACTATATTCTGGATCATAAGGTTTGTTTTTTTTGGAAACCAAAATGGATAATTGTGGCGGTCTTTCTATACAAAGTATCAATCAGGTTCCTTACTAAAGCAGGAGAATTAAAAATCAAAGTAGTTCATTGTCAGGATTTGATCAACAAAAAGCTTCTTTAGTGGGTTTAATGTGAAGAGCTCGAAATCCACCAAAGAAAAAGTTGAAGATGAGGAATTGGTAGTGGTGGCCTCGGAGGTGAAAAGGTGGTGGGATTTGGTGAGGCCTTCAAAGTAGTGGGTGTGCCCATGAAGTTTATGTGAGAACATGTAGGTGATCCTATTAAACTACTTTCAAAATACAGGAGCCATCTTCGAGAAAAGGGTTTCAACATATATAGAGAAAAAATGATTCAAGTCTAATTGATATGAGATTCCAACCCGCCCCCTTTATCAGAGGCTAGATGGATAACATATATATATCGTCCCAAAGTGTCGAGAGGGGACAAAACGGTTGAGGGGCTAGACGAGTGCCCAGAGTGTCAAGTTCTTGTAGTGGTAGAAATTGGCTTTGATGCCATGTAAAAATATGTGGACCCTCTTAAATTACTCTCCAAAAAAGATCTTAAGGAGAGAAAGGGTTTCCATCAGTATGAAGGAGAAATGGTCCAAATCTAAGGGGGCGTTTGGTTCGCAGAATGATTTTTAAATGAATGGAATCCTTCAAAGGAATTGGAATCCGGAAGAAATTTGAATGGAATGTTATAGGTTTGACCAAGTGTTTGGTTGGCAGGAATGGAATGTAATATGTTTAATGAATTGGAATATGTCTGTTTGGTTTGCAACAGAGTTAGAATGAAATGATGAAAAAGAACAAAAATACCCTTTCTTTGATATTTTTTAACCGTTAAGCAGAAACTGGAAGCAACAAATAAGCAGTAATCAATAAGCAGAAATCGTTAAGAAGAAATTGGAAGCAGTAGCAGTAATCGATAAACAGAAACGGGAAGCAAGCAGAAACTGGAAGCAACAGATAAGCATAAATCGTTAAGCAACAGCAGTAATTGATAAGAATAAACGGGAAGCAAGCATAAATTGTTAAGCAGATGATGAAACTGGAAGAGGGTATTTTTGTCATTTACACGATTTTGGATGGAATGAATTTCAATTCCATCACTTTAACGAAGGAAAGGTGAAATCCTCAAATGATGGAATGTTTGGAATTCAATTCCATTCCATAGATAATCAAACGTTGAGATGGAATTTGGTCAACGGAATTGACCATTCCAATTCCACCAGATTCCGGTGAATTCCGACAAACCAAACGTCCCCTAAGTGATGAGAGATTCCTACAATTTCATCGTTGGAGGATGGAGATGGATGATGTAGTATAATTTCCTAGTGTACTCGGGTTACTTGCTAAGTGGTCATTGAGAACCTAAACTATAGGAAAACTTGCTTGTGGATTATCAAATAAAGGTTTTCAAAGTGCCTAAACAAAAATAAACTTAAAGTTGGTTTCACTTTAATACAATTTACGATTTATTATACTATCTCTTTACACATTTTTTTAAGCTTCCGAAGCTTTTATTTTGATATAATTTTCTCATTATGATACTATCTCCTTATACATTTTTCCGAAGTTTCGTTTCTTGTTAATTTACCAATATAGCAAAACTCTTTTTTATGAGAGCTACTACATATTTTGCTTATATGATTGATTTTGAGGCTTGACTTTATTTTGTCCGAAACCACATTTCTCTATAGGAACTATGTGCTATGTTATATTTAGTAGGGGTATCATGATGCACTACATTGCAGTGTAGACTTAAGACTGTAAACTGGACCACAATTGTGATTCGAGCATTTTTCCAAACCACATGTCTCAAACTTCAAAATAATCGCATTTGGTTTCATACCTAAGGCTATAAAACTTTTAAAATAAATCTAGAAAAAAGAAATGCTACAAGACAAACAACCACGCTCATCTTTCATTAGACTTTGAATCACGACAATCTATTCAAGATTATCAACTTCATTTACTCCTAAAGAGCTATTTACAAATGGAAAAAGAAATATTTGTTAAACATGCTTTAGTAATATGATGAAGTTTCTTTTAACAATAGTAAGTTTGCATGAATCAACATATCAATATGCTTTTACATCATGTAGTAGTAGTCAACATATCCAATGACAAATTAAAATGAAAATCTCAACCAATTATGACAACATATATCATAGTTTTGCACTATTTTAGGACTCAAAGAATTTCGAAATGAATCAAAGACACTTCCCATACTAAAATCAAACTCAAAACCTATGTATATATTGTACAATAAGTGTGTCATTATCTAAAATATATGACGATATAGATAGAAATAAACACATTAGGGAGATAGATTATAATTGATATCCCTCGTAGTTATCTACTTGTAGCTCATTCATATTTAAAGGGTTTTTGATTAATGAGAATTACAGATTTATTATCTCTATCAACTATTATTCTATTTGATTAATGTTCAAATTTCATTGTTATTGTCAATGTCCACCGCAAACCACCAGCGATCTAAATCACCACGGACCCATTGGATTTTGTTCCTTGGTGTAAGGTTTTAGAGAGGCAACAGTTTGTTTAGCATCCTATTTTTCTAACTCTCATGATTAATATATGAATCTAAGAGAATATTAGACAAAAGAAAAAGTATATGTATTGCAAAGAAGCTCATATGTTGTACTCTTTCCTTCGTCTTATTTTTATTTTTTCTCATTGGGTTTTTATTTTGGCGTAAGGTTTTAACAAAGTAACAATCGCACAACATCAATCCTTTAACTCGACACAAAGGGGAGTGTTGTATAATAAGTGGGTCATCGTCTAAAGAATGCAACAGAGATAAACATATTAGAAATAGATTATAACTGATATATATCATAGTTATCTACTTGTAACTCATCTATATTTAAATGACTTTTGATTAATAAGAATTACAGCTATAATTCATCCTCTCTATTTATTGTTATTCTATTTGGTTTTCCCTTTAAAGAGTACATACTTATTTTGAGTTTTTAAATATCATTCTTTGGTAAAAAATAATAAATATGTATATATACAAAAATAAATTGAACCATTTAATATATGGTTTGTTAAAAATATGAACCATAACTCCACCAGGAATGCCAGTTCTAAACGAAGGGCTTGGTACGAGTTGGTTAGTATGTTGTTACGATTTGATAAAGACTGTGGGTGTGCAACTAATTAAATGTTGCTTGGGTTGTTGAGAGGAATAGATAAATGATTATAGCTTTGTAGGTGTTAAATATGCATTTATGTGCATTTATGAAGGGAAGTGGCATGAAAATCCAAAGTTGGAATGTGATTTTGCACATAGAGGACTATCTCTCGACCGTTAACTCTGTCCAATTAAGTTTCGTGTCATTATATACTTGAAATTTGTTTCTAAATTGATTGCTCATTCAATTCTTGCTATAAGTAATTAGATTATATTGGTTCTTAGTTTTTCAAGAAAAGAAGGAAAAAAGAGTGTCATAAAATACCTATAACAACCACCCTATTATTACTTTATTAATTACTATTTATGAAAAACGACATTTCTTGTTTCAAAAAGGTAAAATAAAACTAAACGAGAGCAACTATTTAACACTTATAGCAACAATAAGTAGTCATGTACAATTGTGATCCAAAATTTTCATCCACACAATTTTTTCAGCTATTTAAATCAAATCTATAACGACAACTAGTCATTCGAATAAAATGTGTCAAATATTCGGTTCTATAAATTAATCTGATGTTGACATGTTTTACCAACAACATGTGGTTGGTATAAATCTTTGCAGTGGCATGCGTATATGTTATTGTTGCTATAGACGTCATCAATGCATGGATCATTACTTATAGTTATAATCTTATATAACATTAATTCCAAGTTTTTGTTGTTGAAATAATTACATTATTTCTTCAATATTATAATATTTGTTAAAACGAATTAGATATAGAAAATTATTACGATAATTAGGATTTATAATTTATTTAATTATGCACACCAAACTTTGAATCTAGGCTTTCCAAGTGTCCTCGGAATGATAAATAATTGAGGTGAGTGCCATATTTTATTCATATGTTTAAGAAATTCTATTCGAGTTTATGGATCATTTTTGTGAATGTCCATAAACTATTATTTGGAAATAACAATTATTAAAGATGAGAATTCTATCCCGTAATAAATCGTTAACGAATTGTCCAAAAGAAATTAAAATAAAGAATCAAAAATTAAATTTTTTAAAATTAAATTCAAATTCTTTATTTTGAAGATTATAATATTTATCATATTATTAAAATATTTTATACATGTAATAAATTATTATTTTTCTTTTATGCACATTTAAAATCAAGATATATAATTGATTGTACAACAGCATATGTTGTTTAGTTGCCGACGATCTACAATATATATTTATTTCTTTTACGATATTATATATATATATATATATATATATATTGATGGTATATTATATATTTAAGTTGTAGACATAAATCCAAAAACTAAGATACAAAAATACATAAATGATGGTACAGAAATGTTTACTTAGGCTTGACAAAAGCTATCTTCTTCATTAAAAGGAGACAGTAAATAATGAACACCAAACAGCTAGGTGGCATTATGACAAACAGGACCCGATTGAAATCCATTAAACTTTAAGCATGGATCTGATGCAGGAATGAATGAATGTCCAATTACTGATCGTAAATACTCGCAGGGAATCTCTGCAAAACGACATAAACCCTATCACTATGATAAGATTCCTGCATTTAATACTCAATTGAATCCAAAACATGTACACTATTCTTCTACTCTTGGTTTTACCCTTCAACTACACTTCCACTGTACATACATTTAAATAATAAAATAAGTTGACATGTATACATATATATACACACATATATGTGTGTGTGTGTGGGTAGTTATCTTTCTATGAACCTCTTTAATTTCTCGGTCTCGAGAAATAGTTTTTTGTTTACTATTCCTATACTATGAATTTACCTTCAATGATTAATAAAACCTTGCAAATTAGTATTGGTTTTATGATTCACACCCAAACTTTGGGACCAACTACGTAGTACCATACAATTGTAGGTGCCACCATTTCATAGTCTCATTGTAAAAGAAAAAGATTATGCTTCTAAAAGGTGTCATGTATTACTTTGTTGTGTGCCACCATATAATTTTTGAAACTGAAATCTTGGCGAAAGTTTTTAATGGCAGAGTTGGTCTCGACAAGACTCAATCATAGGTTCTTTATATGCAAGGACAAGAAACCAACCAACCAATCTATACTAGTATTGTGGAATATTTGTACGAAACTTATTTTTATAGTCAAAGTATGTCACCACTTAAAAAAAACTTATAGTTCGTTATATTGCGAAAGAGTGACAATGATGTGCCCTACGTTGTGTGCCTAGGTCGCATACATTGAGTTACGGGGTTTTCCAAATTAGACTTATTTTGATATTTATGCTCTTTTTGTTGTTATTCCTTTTCCAATCAACAAAAAAGTATAGCATCACAATATGATTAAAACATCTCTCGGATGAAGCATGTCCCATCGTCTATATATCAATCTGTTTTCCGCATTATATCAATATTACAAATGTGTGCTGAGAAGATCTTGGAGGGTTGACTTCTTAGATTGACTTTGGACTAAAATTTCAATATTTGGATTATTTACGAACTGAATTGCCTTCATATCCGCTACACTACATTTTCAGAAAGATTAGATCAGATCGGCCAGTTAAGACTGATGGGTTCCTCAAGCTAGTATCTTATTGTGAATTGTGATATTCCAACACCATATATAATATATGTTGATCTAATTTCTTTGGGTTTTTTGCCAATGGACTTTTCTACTTAATTTGTATGTGGATGGGTAACTCTTAATTTGTCAGTGGTGGATCCAAACATTTTTGTCGAACGGGTGTACCTTTAAATGCCTCCAAAGCCGCTCCAATATGTTTTTAGCCAAATTCTACCTATCAAAACTTTTTACGTTTTTTGGTTAATTTTAAGACAATTTTTTGGTTGATTTCGAGAGAACTTTTTGGTAAAAACTAATATAACTCAAAACAAACAAATAAATGATCAATTTAAGACAAATGACAAATATCAAATTTAGGACAAACAAATAGGTTTAGATAATTATTAAAAAAAAACTTGGAGAGTTTGTATATGAAAAGCTGAAGTTTAGGTAAATTTGTGCAAGAGCATGCGAGCACTCCACTCCTCATTTTAATCCCAGATCGACCAAGCAAGCCAACTCATGTCTTATCACCCTCCTATATAAATACTTCCTTCTTCCACATCGACAATCTAAAGGGATTCAACCTCATGACCACCTATATAGATAGCAAATTGTAAGGATAGCTTGCGTTGACTAACCTTGCTAAGTTTGGTCCTTGAACTAATTAAATGTTCAATTATATCCGTGTAGTTACAAATGTTTGGAGCACCCCTTAAAATTAAGGGATTCAACCTCATGACCACCTATATAAATAGCAATTGTAAGGATAGCTTGCTTTGACTGACCTTGCTAAGTTTGTTCTTGAACTAATTAAAAGTTCAATTTATATCCGTGTAGTTCTAAATATTTTGGAGCACCCCTTAAAATTAAGTGGGAAATTTCTACTGAAATGGAACCCCGCTCACCTCTACAAAACAGAAAGCAAATGAAATCTTCCTCTTAGGGCGTTTGATTCTGTGAAATGGGGGAGTATTCCGTTGTGGCTCTCATTGTTAGGAACCTATCTATATATACGCTTAAATCTTACTCTGGTTAACTAGGCAAGGGTTCATAGCGCTAATCATTTCAATTGTTTTGTCATAAACAAAGGGAAGAAAGGCTTCTTTTTTTTTTATCAATCACCTGCTTTATCCGTGACTCTGAGTACAAAATTTTCGGGATCAAGAAACTAGCTTGCCCAATGTATTGTCCATCCTCATATGTAGGAATGGAATGAGGGATCAAATATCTAGTAATGTAGTTTTAGAAGGCATTATATGCGAAGATTAAGAATCAAGATATAGATATATATATATATATATAGAGAGAGAGAGAGATATATATATATATATATATATATATATATATGAGCGATCAAATAAAAATCACTCCAATTTGTAAAAACCGTAAAAACCTCCCTTATTCGTCGATTTCATTGCTTAATCTTATGAAATTTTTTCATGAAATTGTTTAATCTTGTGAAATTGTTTCATATAATATTTTTTTTGATGAAATTGTTTCATATAATATTTTTTTTGATGAAGTTGTTTCATATATGGTTATGAAATTGTTTTATATACTACTTAATAAAATTTTAATGAAACTGTTTCATGTATTTCTCTAAAATTAAAATAATGAGGATGATAATATCCATGATTAACACCCTCCACGATAAAAATGATTAATCAACCTCTCATAATTACAAAAAAATGAACAAAGAATGAGGTTTTTACGATTTTTACAAATTGGTTGAATGTGGTTTTTACAAATTGATGAGCGATCAAATGAAAATCATTCCAATATGTAAAAACCGTAAAAACTACTCTCATCGGTCTTAATCTTATGAAATTTTTTCATGAAATTGTTTAATCTTATGAAATTTTTTCATGAAATTGTTTAATCTTCTGAAATTGTTTCATATAATACTTTTTTGATGAAATTGTTTCATATTTGGTTATGAAATTGTTTCATATACTACTTTATGAAATTGTTTCATATACTACTTAATGAAATTTTAATGAAACTGTTTCATGTATTTCTTTAAAATTAAAATAATGAAAATGATAATATCCATGATTAACATCCTCCACAATAAAAATGATTAATCAACTTCTCACAATTACAAAAAAAAATGAACAAAATGAAAAATTATGATTGGTGGAATGAAGTTTTTACGGTTTTTACAAATTGAGTGGTTTTCATTTGATCGCTCCCCTATATATAGGAGCGTTCAAATAAAAACCGGCCTCATTTGTGTAAACCGTGTAAACCAATCTCATCCATCCATTTTCTTGATCAATGGCCAAAATTAGTTTACTTTATTTTAGGAAATTAAATAAAAATATATATTAAAATTTTATTTTATTTCAACAGTAAGGGCATAAATGGTAAACAAAGTTTAATATTTTGTAGCATTCTACTCAATCTTTCATGAATCTTTTTTCATGCAAATTTATTTTTTTCCTTTCGTTCCTGGTTTGATGCATTAATTCATTTAAGCCTTGCAATCTTAAAGATTCTAAAGCATATTACAATCTTCAAGATTCTGGAGCAGTTTCTTCATGTACCCGTTTCATCATTCAATTATTTCATGACAAACCAAATATATTATGCAACCGTTTCACTAGTCATGCTCAAGAACGCCATGAACCAGTTTCACTTTCATGAAACTTATTTCATGTACAATAATTTTCTTATTTCACCACTGATTTGATGGATTCATTCCTTTAAGTCTTACAATCTTCAAAATCCTGTAGCAAGTTACAATCTTCAAGATTATGTAGCAAGTTACAATCTTCAAGATTATGTAGCAGATTAAAATCATTTCCTCGTTTCATCATGCACTTATTCATGACGCACCAAATACAAAATGCACCGGTTTTATTTTCCTCTTCACCAACTAAATGGATCAACTATACAATCAATGCAACGTGTTCACCATGAAAATGTTTCGGTTCACATAATTTATTTGCAACATGAACCAGTTTCACGTCCATGAAACCTGTTTCATTTCTGGATTTTTTTTTGTTCATCTACGATTTAATGATTTCATTATACACTTCATTTGTTTCATCAAGACTCGTTTGCTGATTCTTAAAGAATAAAGATTACAATATATGAAATTCAAATTTTTAATATTAATTATAATATAATTAAATATTTAAATGTTACCATTTATACAATTTCCTTTATTACGTTTCCGTAATTAAGATTTATTAATAACTTCCATATTTAATAGAAAATATTGTAAATGACTGGAATACCTTATTGATTAATTTTAATTAGAAAAAAATAGAATTTTCTTATTGGTCGAAATTGGTTTACACGGTTTCTTAGAAATGCATGGTTTTCATTTGAACGTGCCCCTATATATATATTAAATTTTAAATACTAATCATCATTTTTGTGTTAACCTTATTAACTGATCTTGGTTATCCAAATCTATAATCAACTGTTAAGATTAATCAATAAAAAAAATTAAATTTTAAAGTTTGAATTTTAATGAGGCCTAGTGAATAATGATGGGCATTTTGGGAAGAAAAAAATACACTTATCAAGGGTATTGTAGTAAATTGAATTCATTTGTAACCCCCAAACAATTAATGGGGAGTTACAAACAATCAAATCCCAATAGTTACAAACAATCAAATCCCAAAAAATATGCATTCATATTATTATTATTAATTTTACTATTGATCTTCCATGTTCATTCTTGTATGAATTCCTAAATCGCATAAGAAACATGGTAGTAACAATTTTCGGTATTGATCAATTTGAACACAAATGAACTGTGAACACAATTTGAACAAAAATGAACAACCGTGAACACAATTTGAACACAAATGAATCGTAAACACGATATGTGCAATTTTTGGCCCATATATTCACATACATAGACGTCTCACAAAATTAAGGTAGCATATGTTAATTTGTGTTCATCTTTTAATTTGTTCAAATTATGTTCACGGTTCATTTGTGTTCACGGTTGTTCATTTGTGTTCAAATTGTGTTCACGGTTGTTCATTTGTGTTCAAATTGTGTTCACGGTTCATTTGTGTTCAAATTGATCAATACCGAAAATCGTTACTACCGTGTTTCTTATGCGATTTAGGAATTTATACAAGAATGAACATGGAAGATCAATAGTAAAAAAAATTTAATAATATGAATGCATATTTTTTGGGATTTGATTGTTTGTAACTCCCCATTAATTGTTTGGGGGTTACAAATGAATTCAATTTACTACAATACCCTTATAAGGGTAAAATGAACAAGACATAAACCTATAAGAATAATGGAATTTGATTGGTTGAGAGGGTTTTCAAAGTTAACACAAAAATAATGGTTAATATTTGGTCTTCCCTCTATATATATATGGGGGGAAATTCAAACGAAAACCCTTCTGATGAGAACAATTTTGAGATAGTTTATACACACTTTATTTTGTGATATATTTTCTATGTCTTTTTTATGCAGGAATTCCATCAAATCAATATGGTTCTCTATTGGTAAACAAAAATGGTTGGTAGTTCTCTTTATTGTTGTTTATCCTTGCATTTTACCTTCTTTGCTATATTTTGGAATTGCTATCACTACCAATAGAACCTATGAATTTAGGGACATTTTATACTTATTCAAATTAGATAGAAGCATCACAACTGATTCTTTTTATAATTAACCCGCACCTCACCGTAATTCTTGAATTTTCTAATACTACTTCGTTGGATTCTCAGCTGTTTTAGTACCTCTGTAGTATCATTTGTATAGTTTAAGGTAATATCCAGTGGATGCATTTTAATTGAGGTTTTCAAGTTGAGTTTCTAACAATTCACTGTTTGTGTTGCCACTAAGATTGATACAGTTAGTATTTTACTCGATGGATGGTCATGATAAAAGCTTACATATGTCGAGGTAAGTGTTTATGAGTTCGAGGGTTTTAGAGCTAGAATGTTGTTTGTGGTCTACTCAAAGCATAATTTTGATTCCGAGTGGTAATACCCACACTTAATTTAAATAAAACTTTAAGGGTTTTTGTTCCTTGGAATGTTTTGTTTTTGTTTTTGACCTTTTAACTTTTTTAATGCACATTTTTCCACTCTCTAAACTCATTTGTTTCATGAACCAAGTTGTTAAAAAATTATAAAGATAACAATGTCTTCTTTTATTCCTTTAACTAAAAAAACACAAATGTTTTAGTAAATGGGTGTTTCAATATATGCAGGTGTTTGAAAATGGGCCATAATTTTCAAGGAACCAAAACCATGTACAACTTTATGATTTACTTGACTACTTTGTAACATCATTTTAAACTTACTTTTTTACTTTTTTTAATACATTATCTGTAACTCATTAAATTGAGAAGAACTTTAAGAATACGAGTGACTTATAAAAACTCTTTTCATTGATAATTTTTATAAGAATCTCTACATTTTATTTGTAAAAACCTCCAATTGGCAATACTATTAATAGTATTGCTCCGGATTACCTTGTAAAAGACTAAGAATGCATGAGAAGTAAATTACAAACCTAAAATTTTAGTTATGGTCCTGCCGGCTTGGTCACGTACCAATTGACACACCATGTCTTCCTTCCCTTTTAATTGAAAATTTGTGTTGTTGTTTAGACGGATTTTACGTGTCCTGTTAATTACATCTAGACGAATATTGTATTTCGCTGCATTATACGAGTATACAACTAGTATATACATATATATAATGCATTCTAAAATAGTATAACCACATATAGAAATATCGATCCTTAATATTAATTAATAAGATGTCTTAAGGATCCATACGTACAAAAACTAGCTTTATTAATTTATTTAATTTGAATCCCTAGACTATTTGTTTCCTCTAGGGATTCAAATTGTATCCCACCTGGAACATATGAGAGCTTCAAAATAGTTTTTATAAGACCATGCACATGTGCGTAGATATTACGTAATAATGGTTAAATTATATGTGATAATTGAATTTATCGGTTATAAAGTTTGAGATTGTTTTTAATTAATGATAGTAAGCCGAGGGGTTTAAATTAGTTTTGTGCTTAAATGTTTTCTATAAAAAAAAACCGCCATCACCCCCTATGTGCTTATAGTTATTATTTGATGAGATATTCTAATTATCTCATTGGTATGGTAAGAAAATGGAAGAAAACGTTATGTGTGTTCTTGAGACCAAACAAAAAGAAACCGAAAGGGGGGGGACTTGGGAATAAGTTGATTCTGTGATTTTAATCAAATATTTGTTGTTGTTTTCAATCTCTGTGAATTTAAGGTGAGTTTTATTTATAAACTTTCATGTTACTGTATTTGAACAGAACTGTATGGTTTTATACTTGGGGAAGTTTTGAAATATGTTATTATGTTATTTTTAGCATAACCTTGTATTTTGATATGTTAATATGAAATGATTGGAATAAGGGTGGCATAATCAGAAGATGTGTATTTTGGAATAAGAGTAGCATGATCAAGAGAGGTGTATTTGGGGATAAGGGTGACATAATCAATAGAGACGTATTATGGGATAAAGATGACATAATCAGGAGAGGTGTATTTTGGGATATGGTGGCATAATCAGGAGAGGCGTATTATGGTTATAAGGGTGGCAAAATCAAATTAATGTGAAAACTGGGTTTTGATCAAGTTGATGAACTGTTGTCGCACCCTTATGATGCGATGATCTTGAGTTACAGCATCTGTGTGATGGGATGACTTGCATTATCGCATCCTGTTGATGTGATGAGATGACTTGATCGCATCCTTGTGATGCGAGAAGGGAATTCGTCATGCGACAAGTTGACTTATCGTATCCTATTGATGCGACAAGTTGGGTTTATCGCACCAATGTGATGCGATGAGATGGGATTCTCGCACCAGTGTATTACGAGGAAATTGGGTTGTCTCACCCATGTGATGCGACGAATCTATGATTTTATCTATATGATGCGATGAGTTTTTGTATAATACGATAAAGGGTTTATTTTAGTATTTGACACGATAAGCTAAGTGGATATTGTCTCATCATTTGATGCGACAAAAAGAGGTTTGTTTGATAAAATGTTGTTTATTTGTTATTTATACAAATATAAATTTTATAAAGTGTTTCGGTGATTTTCACCTTGTAATAGTAATCAAAGGAATTTCTCATTAGAACTCAATGTTTAACCCTCATTTTGGTGTTTTAAAATGTATATTACAGGTCGGGTACAATCGGTTGATAAAGGAAAATTATGAAGAATTTATAATTGCTTGTATATGTGTTTTTGGGATGAATTAATGTTATTTGTACTTGACTACTTGTTATGTATACAAGTTTTGTACTGAGATTACGTGGAAAAATTTAGTAGCTACTTTGATAATGTTGTTTTTGTATATTTTGGGACCGAATATGTAAAATTATATTTCTTTATATATGAAATATATGGTTATATACAAATATTATCTTCGGGGTGTTACATCATCAATGGTCGTTAAAATTTAGCCTTCAATTTAAGGTTGTGTTTAGTATTTTGGTTTTAAACAAACATCGTACCTGTAAAGGGAAATATAGTGTTTCAAGTCAGAAAAAAACACCTAGTTTGACAAGTTTGTTTACTTTTTGTTCGTTAAATATGCAGAAAAGCGATAAACTTAATTATATCAAACATTCATTTTAGATAAGGTATTTTAATTTTTATTCTTTTAGGACAAATTTACTATGAAATACTATTGCTAGCGTGGATTCAGTTGTCTAGCTTGGCAGCTGATGTGGATAAATACGAGAAATTTTTGAAAAATGCAAACAAGAAGGATAACTTTTAGACCAATTTTGCATTAGCTTAAAGCTTACGCATTAAATGGCGATTGTACAAATAAAAATCTTCTCTTCTTTCTTTAAGGTATCTTTTGCATTATATATATATATATATATATATATATATATATATATAGAGAGAGAGAGAGAGAGAGAGAGAGAGATGGAGGGTTGGGTTCACGTGAGTTCAAACTGTTTTTTGTGAGACCCATGAGACCATTTTTTTACACTTGAAATTTCATAGCGAAACACTGTGAAGATAAAAAAATATGAACCTTCATAGCAAAAAATCTGTGAAGGTTATATTCATAGTGTTTTGCTGTGAAGTTTCAAATATAAAAAAATGGTCTCACGAAAATAAGTTGGTCTCACAAGATCCCAAGTCTCTCTCTCTCTATCTCTCTCTCTCTCTCTCTCTCTCTCTCTCTATATATATATATATATAGGCAAGTTCAATTAAAAACTAAGTTTTATTTGTGAACCGAGGGACAAAGGAGAGCACGACATGTGTCCTACGTCCACGAGTTATTCATCATGAATAATGATGAATGTGTATTATTCATCACGAATAATGAATCAATTTAATATGGATCATGATTGTGTGATTCATCATAAATGTTGTATTATTCATTATAAATGTTATATTATTTATCATGAATGTTGTATCATTTATTATGAATAGTTCATGAACTTCTCTCTCTCTATATATATATATATGTATATATATATGTATATATATATATATGTATATATATATATATATATATAATGCAAATCAAATACAACCTTATATATACTATGAAATAGTATCATAGACAAAGTCTACGACTCTACATAAGGAATTGACACGACACTCTTTTCCATGTAACATCCATAGGAGGGGCATGTTGCAGATTCTAAAATCTATATACAAGATTGTTAGTGAATGCCCAAAAACCAATCATATGATGATTGTAACTTTGAGTTTGTTTCATGAAATTGATAA